>NC_045742.1:29914556-29916870 GCF_008692095.1 Etheostoma spectabile
CACACACACGCACACACACACACACAAGATCTGAGAGCAAAGTAATATAAACAATAGGGATTAATACGTAACATTTTGAAAGAGTGTTAAGTATGAGAAAGAGTGCGTATAAGACAGCATCATAATTATAACATGACACCTGCCAGTAAAATGAAGTAGCCTTTTTTAACATTCGTGAAAGTGTCATAAAGTGTTCATGAAAGTGAAATAAATGAAATTTCATAATGACACTTTATGACAACAGTCATGAATGTTCAAAAAGATTCAATGTTCATGACAGGTGTCATGTCTCCCTCACAGTTGTTGCTTGGCTCTGACTCACGAGTAAAATAAAAAACTCTGCTACTGTGTGTTTAATTAACTATAGGTACACCTACATGTAGGCCTAAGAGATTTCAATATAGACCTATATATTATTATTGGAAGTATAATATGTCAAGGATGTATAAATTAAGAACTTCAATTGGAGTCCGATTTACTACGGCAACACTGTTGACCGCATCTTTCTATTCTGCATTCTTCCTACAGTCTGATACCAGTTTTCAGGCTGCCAAATAAGACACACATTACTGCAAATTAAACTAAGATGTCGGGTTTTAATCTCCACCTCTGAAAAGTGCCATTTCTTAGCCGGATTACGTCTGTCCATGTCGCAAATAGTAGGGGCGAGGCCTCAAAACCCCAAATATATTGGGGCGTGATATTTAAATTCTGATCATTTCCAGCAGCAGCATTTATCAGTGTACGATCATTGTCACACTCTGATTGGTGTGATACGAACGTTCCATGAATCCCACGTGAAGCCTGTCATAAGAGGATTTCTCTGCTCATATCTGCGCTGGTTTCTACGTTAGGTTGATAAATGAGGGCCAATGATATACGACATGAAAGTTTTCTGGTGGAACTATTGCTTGATAACTTTGGTTCCGCATTAGTTGCATTGATCTTCATAGGCTACACAATATAACATGCTAAAATGGGTCGCCAAATATACTTTGGTGGCACTTAATATACGTGACCCACCCCAAAAGAAGCCCCAGGAATGTAATGCCTCTGCAGAGATCTGGGCCAGGCTAAATGAGATCACTGTTTTTTTATTTGGATTTAGTTGCATTGAGTTCAAAAGCTCTCAGTGTAACAGAAAGGTGGGACACGTTGTGTTGCAGGAAACAGCTGGCTGAAAATGGTTTTCATGCATTACTTATGTATATGTTTTTAGGAGCAATCTCAACTCTTCAATAATGTAGGTGAACTATGTGAAGCTCAGGCCGCATGTCAGGACTGGAAGTCAAAACAAATGTTGGTGATGCTATTCCTTTAAAGGGGAAGGTACCGTATTTGTGATATACAAATACAGTGTTGCCTTATGTTGTCTATGATTAGGTTGTTGTTGCATTGGTTTAAAGTTATAAATACCTTTAGTGCACCTTTTCAGCCAGCAGAGAACAAAAAAAAGGCCAGAGTGGGACTCCTGGGCCACTTAGCCCTAATTTGATCTGTGGACCAGAGCAGTACACCGCTCCAGAAAGATCAGAAACGGTATCTGCCATTCAGTTTCTTGTCAGCTTGATGTTGGCAAACGCAAGTTGATTCTTAAAAAATAATGTTACTTTCCCAGTTGAGAATGGTAATAGTCTGAAAGGAAATTTGGAATTTCTGCACTCATTCGGCACACATTACCCCCGTTCTCTACACCCTCCATCGGCTCCTGGTGCGTTATACACTCAATTTTAAGATTTCAACGTTTGTTTGTAAGGCCCTAAATGGCCTGTTCGCGGTTTACTTGTCTTTGTAAGCACAGCAGGTCAATGCGGTTATAGAACCAAGTGGTTTTAGAAGTCCCACAATTGACAGACTGTTTGATCAAGTTTTTGGAGTTGCTGCCCAGAGACTTTGGAACAGGTTACCCCTTAGTATTCACACAATTATAGATGTAACTCTTTTTAAAGCCAAACTCAAAACTTAATTATACATAGTAATGGTGAGACATTTGCCCTCGCTTCCTCTTGCTTTAATGTAACCTTTTCTTAATTTTACTGTATTCTACGTGTGTTTTATTCTTTTTAATGTTCTTAATTCTTGGTCCTAGCACCAAGAATTAAAGCACTTTGGATCCCTTTTGGTTGCTGTAAAGCACATTTGGGAACACTTTACTTGAAGTTTCCTACATTAGAGTGACATGACACAGTCATTAAGCCTAACCATAAGCCAAACCCTTACCCTAACCCTTACCCTAACCAGGCCATGTTACCAGCCATTACAGGGCTGGTTGTATTTTCACCTTGTGTGTGTGTGTGTGTGTATGTGTGTGTGT
>NC_045742.1:29916880-29923138 GCF_008692095.1 Etheostoma spectabile
GTGTGTGTGTGTGTGTGTGTGTGTGTGTCTGTAAGTCAGCGCGTGCGAGATGCAGTCACAAAAACGTGTAATTAGGATCAACATGGCCGAGTTCATAGTAGTTTGGGTGCCATAAGTTGGGGTCATGAAGTACGGAAAGGGTCATTGCCCTCCCTTCTTTACACCTCTGGGCAATTTGGCATGACGGCAGTTCACATCATAAGATAGACTGGTGATTTCAATGTGTTACAAAATACCGTACATTCTCAAAAAGCTTCCATTCACATGTCGTCCTCACCCCTCTGTTGAGTTTCTGTCTCTCTTGAATTGAATGCTTTGTCCTGGCTTGAAAAGCACAGCCCTGTACCCAAACACTGGGTTTCCATGTGCTTATTTTCAATTTGTAAATAATAGCCCTTCTCAATTGCAGATTGAACTGCACTTTAAAGGCAAGCCTGTTTTATTGCTCTTTTATAATTCTTTTTTCTGTGCACAAATAAATCAATACTAATACATTCACATGTATATGGCTACCATGAACATTTTATCGCAGTAATTATTTCATGAATGTGGCCAAGAAATATCACTGACAAAGATTTATTGCAAGGCCTGGTCGGGCCCACACACGTGTCAAAGAAATGGAAATGGAAAATATGAGGTGCAGTTAAAAGTACAAGAGGAAACTATTGAAAAGATCCCCAAACTTGTTTGAAAAACTTGTAAATAAACATGTCATTAAAGTAGTGTCTTCCTTAACGTTCATGTATGTAATTTAGTTTGGCTTTTTGGGAGAACCTAAAGATATGCAGCTATCTTAATGACTTATAGATGGGGAAACTGGGACAATCTAACGTTTCAAAGTTTAGTGCAATGGTCAATGGAAGGATCTTCACAGCAAAGTGATATGAAAACCTAAGGTTGCAAGGTTGTAGTTTTTTTTTTTTAAATTTAAGACATGGTGGGTGAAGAAGCACAATGGCAATAATTTTTAAAGTTAAGGACAGTTTTAATTCCTGGTTTTAATAGCAGGTAAAGTGCCTGCGTTTAAGGTTGCTGCATCACATAGCACCGACAACAACAACAAACTAACAATACAATGTGCAACTCAAAAGTAGATAACGAGCAATAATTATGTCCTTGTCCAATATTGTAACACCGGACACACGCACCACCTCTGAAAATAAGCCACAGTGGCATTGTCCGTTCACACCGCGTCTCCCATCAGCGTCCCAGCGACATGGTCGATGAGCTGGCGCCAATATTTGAACAGTATGTTGAACAAAAGGTGCAAATTGGCATTGCTTATTTGTCACGTCCCCCCGGTACGCGAAGGCCCTTAACATATCTCACTGCCAACCTAACATTCTGTTGCTCTCTTTCTTTACACAAACAACAGTGGATATCTAACATGTCTGATTAGAATTCATCAGAATTTAGAAAGGTGTAAATTCTGAATGCTACCACGGTGTGAGCACAGACTTTGAAACAACACTATTGAATACTGTCAGCATGTGTAGGGTACCACCTTTATCCATATACTGTACGTACTGTTCTCTCATCAAGACAATTACAGACCTTTCATCACATACGACTTTGGAGGAAAATTAAATGCGAAATGGGATTTTAAACTAGGGCACCAGCATGTTTTGGTGAGTATTTGACCCAAGAAGAAAAAAAGTTATGACGAAGGGACTGTGACATCTGCAGCGCTGCACACAAATTGCCCTGACCACTGAATTATGACCAGAGAATTAAACAGCGTCTTCTTGAACTGCTGGCCACTGAAGCCAACCATATTTCGACTTTTGCTGTCTATGACACCAAAGATTGCACTTTGGAGCTTTAATTATACACTTGCCAGAGGCCCAGCTGCCAGGAAGACACACACTTTGACAGTTGAAAACATTTCACCATTCTTCAGAGGAAACTCGCCAACCAGAACCGCATGTGGAAAAGATGGGGTTTTTCTGTTTGCATATTAACGTCTGATAATTTCCACCTACAGAAAAGCAAGCATTTATTTTTACCTGCCAAAATGAACACAATCGTCATTTCACTGTAAGGCTGTAAACAGGGTTGCCAGGTCGACAGTTTTCATGTGTAATTTTGCTACTTTTAAAGTGTTGGAGTTGTAATGTTTTGTCCGTTGGTTTGCGAAGGTAGCAAACTGACTAGTACAATGTTTCCAACAAAAGTTATTTTGAAATTCAATGAAGTGGTCTAAATGTTCACAATGATTTATTTGTATTTGATAATATACTGTACCCAGTTACAAAGATGATTTATTAATGATAATTAACTGTATCTTATTGTACAAGGCAAATTTTTGACCTTGGTGAAATAGGTTATTGGAAAACTGCTTTTTAAGCTGCTCATTGTAGTAATGCGGTTGGACTTTAAAAGCAGTGTGATGGTTAGAGTAATAGGGTTTGGCAGTTGATTGTTTGGAGCTCTAGAGTTGTATTGGCCAATGGCCGTTTGGGTAGGTTTTGGTTGCCCAATGGGCTGGTATTGTCATATATACCCTGGCTTACCTTTGGTTTCAGTTGGGGTGGCTGTGGCTCAGGAGGTAGAGCAGGTTGTCCTTTAACCACGAGATTGATGGTTTGATCCCCAGCTCCACCTATTGCATGTTGAAGTGTCTTTGAGCAAAACAAAGTTGCTACCTGTGGCAGCTCTTCCACCATTGGTGTATAAATGGGAGGCAGATTGTAAAGCAATTTGTCTGCTAAGGTAGAAAGGTGCAGTATAAATGCGGACTATTTACCAACTTCTATGTAACCCCCCTTTGTTGGTGATTAAAACTGTTGCACAAATGAGGCATGTTTTTTTTAGGGAATTATAAGTGCAAAGTCCATTGTACAAATACTATGTCTGATTAATAAACTGCATAACTTATGGTATTATTTATATTATTATGGTATTATGGTATCAAGGTATGTATTTATGTAGAGCGTTTTCTAGTCTTAACTAGACTACTCAAAGTGCTTTTACATCGTACATGAACCATTCACCATTTAGACACATTTATATACTGTGGCCACCTGCTCATTAGATAAACATCCACACTACTACAAACTCTACACACACTGATTTTAGAGCGTTTCGCAGCACATAAACACATAAAGTAGACATCCATGTGAGTAAGCAATTTCCACTGCATTATCATAATGTACAATGCATAAAGCCTGGCAAAATAATGAGTACTGAGAATCCAGAAATAAAGAGAGACCACACTTAAGCAGACAACACAACCTGGTAGTTAACAAAGGCTCCGTAGCTCTTGTTGTTGTTACAAGTTGTTGCTTGTACCTGCTGTCTAATCTTCTTGTGCCTTCCTGTTTTTTTCTTTTTTTTTATAAAGGCCTTTCTGTGGTCTAATAGGGAAGCCTTGCCAGTCACCAGCAGACTGCAAAGAAAAGAACTGTGAAGCTTTCCTTTCTGCTATCAGCTACAACTACAACCAATTTCACCTGCTCTGTTTCCCTGCTGCCCCCATTCAGAAGACAGACATTTGCTGTGAACAGTGGGAGGATGAAGGCACAAGAACAACATGAACAAATGTGTTGAGCTTTTTTTCTGAGGCAGAGAAAGAAGTCTGTTGGAAGCTGTTTAGAGAGGCTGCTTTGTAGTTGCACATGTGCTTTCAATGAACACATTGTGAAAGATGTGTCTCTCCCTTCTCTTTTCTCTCTCCTCTAAGCCACTCTGAAACATTTGCAGGATCAGGACTCTTCACAGCTTTACCAACCAAGGCCCAGAACAATACGGAATGAAAAAACCAATGATAGAAATGCAGCAAAGCCAAGTAATGCTCACAGTGGCAGTGGTAGAAGAAGTACCCAATCTGTTGTTTTTAGGTAAAACTATAATAGTATAACTATTGATACCGCACAGTACAAGTCCTGTATTCAAAAGGTCTTACATTTACTTAATGGCCAAGGTGGAGCTTTCAACTCTAATATAATGCTGGATAGTTTAAAAGTCCAATGGCATGAATATTTCATTTTATGAGTTTGGTTTTTTGACATTAATATGCGTTCCCCCAGCCTGCTCATGGTGCCCCAGTGACTAGAAATGACAATAGGTGTAAACCTGTCGTTGAGAAAATGAAAGCCAAGATCAGCCAATCTGGAGGTAACCTTGCCCCCCCCCCCCGGCTTAAAAGCTACAGACTCAGAAATGGCACGTACTAAGGAAAGCTAGGTCTAGTGGCTGAAATTCTGCACCCAGGCTGTATATTGTGCGAGAGACTTCAGATATAGTATTAGGGGACCACTAAGATCTATTAAAAAGAGACTTCAGATACAGTATTAGGGGACCATTAGGTCTATATAAAAGAGACTTCAGATACAGTATTAGGGGACCATTAGGTCTATATAAAAGAGACTTCAGATACAGTATTAGGGACCACTAAGATCTATATAAAAGAGACTTCAGATGCAGTATTAGGGACCACTAAAGTCTACATAAAAGAACTTCAGAGACAGTATTAGGGGACCACTAAGGTCTATATAAGAGACTTCAATACAGTATTGAGGAGCCACTATGGTCTATATAAAAGAGACTTCAGATACAGTATTAGGACCACTAAGTCTATGTAAAAGAGACTTCAGATACGTATTATGGACCACTAAGGTCTATACAAAAGAGACTTCAGATCAGTATTAGGACCACTAAAGTCTACATAAAAGAAACTCAGAGACAGTATTAGGGGACCACTAAGGTCTATATAAAAGAGACTTCAGATACAGTATTAGAGGACCACTAAGGTCTATATAAAAGATACTTCAGATACAGTATTAGGGGACCATTAAGGTCTACACAAAAGAGACTTCAGATACAGTATTAGGGGACCATTAAGGTCTATATAAAAGAGACTTCAGATACAGTATTAGGGACCACTAAGGTCCATATAAAAGAGACTTCAGATACAGTATTAGGGGACACTAAGGTCTACATAAAAGAGACTTCAGATACAGTATTAGGGACCACTAAGGTCTATATAAAAGAGACTGCAGATACAGTATTAGAGGACCACTAAGGTCTACATAAAAGCATCCAAAGTGCACCATGTCATGGGACCTTTAAACCTAGAGTGCCATGGTTCATCAAATACCACTGCTTCATGAAGCTTTGGATGTCACTGCATAAGGGAGATAAAAGACTTAAGAGATTTAACCTGATGATGGGTAAGGATAAAATAATATCTTTTTGTAAAACAATAAATAAATTATAAAGGTTGTTATGTTCTATGTTTTGTATCTATAGTCATTTATATTTCTCTTGCGGCCCTTGAGATGGTTGATTGGTTGGTTAGTCTGTCCCCCACTTTGGACCAGACTGAAATATCACTCTAAAATTATTAGAGCGTAACTGGAAAACATACATTTATGAAGGAGTTGTAATGATACATTATCCTGCAATGGCATCATAGTCAAATGTAATTCCAGTATAGCTGACACTAACCCTGCCCCCCTCCTCCATGTGGGAGGCTTTTCTTTGCTTCTTTAATCTTTTTCATCATCATGACTTCAAAGAACCAAGGGGGCACAATAAAGGTTTCAGACAATAAGTTCACTTGAAGAGGGCAGAAAGCAAAGATTGCCCCTCTGTGGTTCCTTCCTGCTCAGGAACCATCTTTCTTTCTTTTTTTTCTGAGCACGCCTCACAGAGCTACTGATAAGAGTACTGAAGCATGCTAAGTCTGGACTCTTTGAGACTGTCAGGCATGAAACAGGATTATTAGCATTTTGGCAATGTGTGTACACACTGGCTTTTTGGCCATATCAGCACTGGAGCAGAGAGGTTAACAACTCAGCTAGGGAGACAGACAGAGAGCCAACGAAGCATCCATCCTCCCCCACTCACTGAGCCCCGTCTATCTGTCCACATATCCAACCATCTGCCTATGCATCGCTCCGCGTTGCTGCTTCACCTCTTCCATCTGTTAGTTGTCATCAGCACGTCTGCATTCTGTACATTTCACTGAGTATTTCTTTAAATCATGGCGTCCATGGTTACATTTCCACTTTGTCCGCTGTGTTTTGTTTGGACTAGAGAGCGTAAACAAGTCTCAACTATCCAACGTGACATTTATTGCACCTGTTCATATATGTAGGGGGTGACCACAGGTGTTTTACTGGGCTAGAAACAGAATGTCAACCAACACCATTTGCTGTGATAACATACTGTGCTGATGGTCAATATATATACATAAACCGTAATAAAAACTGTGAAATATGAATATGTATATATATATATATATATATATATATA
>NC_045742.1:29923148-29926305 GCF_008692095.1 Etheostoma spectabile
ATATATATATATATATATATATATATTTAATTTTATTATTATTTTTAATTATTTTATTTTTTATTTTATCTGATAATCTGATAATCTTGAATTCATATTTCACAGTTTTACAATACATTTCCATGGTCTTATACTTCTGGAAAGGATGCATTTCAGGTATATGATAGATTTTAAACAGGAAAATAAATGCAGCTCTTTCTAGGAGAAAATGTTTGCTGAACTGTTCTCTGCACTAAGACTGTTTCTCTTTCATCTGGACGGATGACACCTTTGTCACTTCTGTTTATGTCCAGTTCAGTGATCTCCGGAGCTTAGTGGGAACAGATCGTTCAACAAATGACAGCCGCTTCAATTCCCGCCTGGGCAGGGTTTTCACACGGGATGCAGGGTGTTGCTGTAAATATACCATCTTTATGTGTCATCTTGGTTTTCAATAACATTGCTTAATGTGGAATAGGACCTCAATTCCATGGTCGCATGCCGCCATCTTGTGTTCTTTATGATAGTGTCTAGACATTAAAGGCATGGTTCTTCTCTTTGTCTCACTGTCTTCATGGAGTGTGCTGTCCTCTGCAGGCCAATGGATGGAATTATATTCCACAACTATCATATACATGTTAATATTGATCAACTGTCAATGTATATTTCGATCATTGTTTCATTATGTGACATAAATGGCTCTGTGCGCTTTTTGGTAACACTTCATTTGAAGTTTTCTACATTACCGTGACCTGACACTGTCATGAACACATGACACAGTCATGACACATGAACCCTAACCTTTCCCCTAACCAGGCCATTTTACCAGCCATTACAGGGCTTGTTGTGTTTCCCCTTTCACCTTGGTTTTAGGACCGGTTCCTTATCCACTGACTTGCTTACTGGTTCAACTCCTGTTGGCAAAGATTTGTGCGTTTAACCTTTTTGGCTGTAGAAGCCTTTTCCAATGCCAATGCTAGAAAGCGAAACAGCAGATTGTCTAATTAAAACAACAGAAGAAACAAACGATGTCCCTTAAATGTCAAGGTGCATGAGCGTTAAGCTGTCCTACTGCAAATCAATCTGTGATGCATCTGACTTTGACATTTCACTGGCATTATACCTTGAAAAACTTAATGTGACAAATAAAATTGATTGATTGACCAGCAGATCTGTTCTGGACCAGTGTAGTGAACTAGCCCAGGTCTTCCCTTATCATGAAAGTGCAAGGATTCCCAAACATTACTGCTTTCTAAAATGGCTCATCTGTTCTTCTGTTGTGTCATTTTTACTGTATTGTGTTTTAGCACTGTCTTGCGAATGCAAGGATGAAGGATGAACAGACATCCAGCTTCAAATGTCACTGCAGTCCCATCATGTCCTTCCTTCTCCCTGTAATGTTTCTATCTTCACATTTTTTTCTTCTTAAATGAGACCATTTCTCTTCACGTTAATGCTCACTTTTCCCACTGGGAGGATTATCTTATCTTTAATCGCCACTGAACATGTTACCTGCTTCCATGGATCTCCACTGCCCCCTGCAGGTACACTGTCAGACTTCACTGGGCTTTGCCGTCATGTGGATGGATCCGTTGTGCTTCAGTATGAGAGAGGAGGGGAAGTGGTAGTTCTCCCAGCATCCTCCTGTGTTCTCTAGCGTGTTTAGAAAAGACTACTTAAAAAAAAAAGGAACTGGCATTAACTCTAACTAAAGAAATGATGAAATTGTAATTCAATAAGCTCTATTTGAATGTGGAGAAAAACGTTGGCTGCAAGTGTATCTCCTATATAGACAAACAGAGGTACGTTAAACAGCAGTCATTCTGTCTGAATCGCGAAAGGAGGTTCAATAATGCTGAACATACTGACAAAGTGCAGTAAACAAGGACGCAAGCGCCACAAGAGAAGCTGTATTACTCGATTCTTGTCCACAGTGAGGCTGTCTCTGCCTGCTCTGTGTTTCTGAGAGCAGACATAACTGTAGGGGAAGATTTTACCTCTCGGTGGTCCATTAGCTTTCTAATTTGTCTGCAATATAATAATAAAAATAATTATTATTCAAATGAATGACAAACTGTTATTTCTAGAGCACTGTTCATGCGTACAATGCATCACATAAAAGGAAAAATGTGTCCTAAGATTTTCTCAAGTCTCTTGTTTTTTGATACTCCTAACCCTCCGGCAGGTGTTGATGGAAAATAAAGACTTGATTTATGTGTCCTGCTTCTTGCGATCTAATTGGAGACGAACAGCCATGCAGAATTGACCTTTAATTTCCCAATTGGTTGGTTCTGTTGCACGCTGTGAAAATTTGAACGAGCGTGTCAAGAGTTGAGCGTGCACGGAGTGAAGAGGTCGAGAGCGAGGGAGCAGCGTCTACCTGCGTGCAGGGAAAGAGTTTTGGAGAGGACCCATGAGTAAACTGCGTGAGAGGGGTTATTTATTGAACGCTAATACGGATAATAACAAACATGCGAATATGTTTATTGAGCACGGAATAGGTTTTTGTTTGCTCAAATTAAATTATATTTTGCAAGCGTTGATTTCTGTTCAAAATGTAATGTATTGTCATTGCAAAAGATAGTGTATGTGCTCAAAACGTACAATTACTTACTCAGGAATGAGGCAAATTTATAATGCCATATGTTTGCCCTGTGGGGATTGGCGACTGCTGCAGGAGAGGAGATATCCTGGAGGAGGAGAAGGCTCACGCCCAACGAGGATGACGGGCAACAACGAATGAGATGAGAGGGACCTGTCTATGGAGCTAGAACAGTGACAGTAACCTGTGGTACTGAAAATAATATTTGGCATTGCAACAAGAAATATTGGCGCTGTAAAATGTTGAACTGATATATAAAACGCAAACATCAAAAAGTAATAAGATCACAATCCTATTATATTGTTTCACTTTGAACTTTGTTTGCATTATGATTTTTTCTTGATGTCGGTCTTTTCAGTGACAGTTTGTTTTACAATGTAATTTAACTGTATTAAGAGAAAAGTGCTAACCTCGGCTAACACAGCACAGATTAGGTCTACGTTAAAAGTTAGACACTAAACCAGCCTGTTTCTATGTGAGAAAAATTCCAGAGATAAACAGACTTACTTGCTTTATTACAATCAAGCAACAGTACAAACACGGGCGTGTGTGTGCGTGTGTGTGTGTGTGTGTGTG
>NC_045742.1:29926315-29937845 GCF_008692095.1 Etheostoma spectabile
TGTGTGTGTGTGTGTGTTTCTGCAAATAAATAAATGACATTGTAAAGGCTACCATACACAATGTAGGATGCATGTAGGAATCATATATGCTAGCAAATAATAACAATAAAACCACTATAAATGACATTATCTTAATGCAGTGTAACTGTAAACATGTAAATAATGCACCTAAAATACAAACAAGGGCGTTCAACAATCTCCATTATATCGAATCAACAGCCAGGTGTAACCTAGGTAACAGGAGAAGAAAACAAACAACAAAATCACAATAGACCAATACAACAACAGGCTTAAATAGACTGAGAACATACGTTATACGACTTACAGTTCTCAAGGACACACACACAAACACACACACACACACACACACACACACACACACGCACAATCTCAACTGATTATCCACCAGACAGCTAGTCTCTTTTTTTACAGAGCCCCCCTGAGGTCAGCTGAGAAAAAAAACAAAAAAAACATTCCATGCTAAAAAACTAAAAACCATGCGCACAGATTCATAATCCATGCTCTCAGTTTTGACAAACTGTGAGCATTAATAAACGTGAGGAAAGTAGGAAAGATATTCACAGATTCAAACGTGTTTAGACGTATATTAACTACAACACCGACACAAAAATTATTTTAATGATTTTAATGATTAAATAAGACAGTGTCTCCAAACGTATGTTTTAACAGTGAGTGCTGTAGTACAACCAGGAGGAGACAAAGTCATAATTAAGGTAAGAATATATGTGGAATACCTTTCGTATTTTGCTCACATTTATAAATCCATGAGCACGGATCGTTATGAATCCTTTTCTCAGCTTACCCCGGGGGGGCACCAAACTTTTTCTTTTCTCTCACTTTCCTGCCTAAGTCCGCGCTATTCTCCAACATGACAACCTTTTGTACAAAACTACTTACCTACTTCCTATCTTTGATCACAACACATCAGTGTCACCAGCAAGGTAAAGCTAAGCTCACCAATTATGCGTCTGCAAACCGATTGGAACCAAAAACATCACATTTCGACGCATCTGAAGTACAGATTTCCACTGGTCTAATATCCATTTCCGGTGTTTCTTTGCCCAAGCAATTCTCTTCTTTTTCTTCTTTCCAGCAGTGTCTTCTTTGCAGCAATTCAACCATGAAGATTCACAAAGTGTCCTCTGAGCGATAGTTATGGATTGTAACTCCAGATTCTATGAGTATAGGCGTGGCATAGTTGTGAAGATTTCTTTCGCCCCCTGTGCCCTGCATAGGACTCTCTTATGTCCTCCGTTACTGTATATTACTGCTGCAAGACCAGAGATCTGATCCCAACATCAGCATTTCTGGACCTTGATGAACGGTGCATAGCGAGACATGGTTCGGTGAATGCTTACTCAGTATTCACACACGTCGAAAACAAAAACCTTAGCGGTGGGAACTGTTACCGGACAGTACCGGTGCCCCTGTTCTTTGAAGTCTTCAAACTGCTTGTCTCTGAAGAAAAATTGGGAGCAGATATCTGGTCTCGCAGCTGTGAGATGCAGTAACTGCAGTCATAAGAGAGGCCTGTGCAGGGCACAAGGGCACGAAAGAAATCTTCACGACTGTGCATGCACGAGCTACTGTATAAACCCAAAAGCAACCGCTCTTAGAGGGCGATGCCTATGGAAATAGAACAGTTATTGTTGAGAGGTTACTCCTTCTTGACCTCTGTGAAGCATTCATGTGTGGTCTGATCTAAGGTGCTGTTAATGTGCGCTGGTAACTTTAATGAACTTATTCTCAGCAGCACAGATATCTCTCGGGCTTCCTTTCCTGGGACGGGCCTCATAAGAGCCAATTTCATAATAGTTTTGATCGCTTTTCTAACCGCACTTGAGGATCACAAACACCTAAACAATAGCCGTAGCTTCCAGTGGCTCCTCACCAGACACTGGTTGGTTTAGTTCCCTGTTGTATGGACTGGTTGAACACTTTAACTGGAATCTTGTCAAGATGGAGGTGAAGTGGGATATGTGAATCTGCGAGAATCAAGCTGCCATGCAAGAATAGGTGACTACCTCCTGTATCTTACTGAGACAATGCCAGAAGTACACAAAGCTGTCATCAAAGCAAAAGGTGGCTACTTTAAACTTAAAACAGCCCCAAGCCATATGTGTTGTTTCCAGATTTGTTGGTTAATGTATGCTCCCCCATAGCATTTTGAGCATTAAACACTTCATTTCCTGGATTCTGGTGACTTATTATGAAACCATTTCTACCTTTTTCTGATTCAATTTATGCTAGAAATACCTTTATGTAAAGGCAAACATAGATGACAATTCAAATATTAAAACACAATGGAATACAATGCAGTAAGACTTTCTGTATTGCTTTCAATATTTATTCTCCTGTAGAACGACTTTTCTAATTATTGAGCCGGCAAACATGTAGGCAAAATTTACTCCTCCCTGCTCTTTTGCGTCTTTTGTTTGCAAAGTTACCTCTTTAAATGTGCATGTGACACATATTCACCTCAGTAATACATTTATTCATTTTAATAAAATAATAAACCTATGGACTTTAATTGCACAGAGGTGTTTCAGCACGATATCGGCTCATGTTGAAACACACATTCAAAACATATATGTGTTTTCTGAGATTTGGAAAAGTTGTGATATTTTGAGAAAAATAAAGTCACTATAGGCTTTTAAAAGAATGAAGTCGCAAAATTTCAGGAAACAATCTACTTGCTCCCTAGTCTGCTGTGTATTATGTCATTGCTCAGCTGATACGGTAGATCTCAGAAACTTTTGACAGACACAGAGCATCTCTGGATGAGAAAAAATTCAGGGAAGAGGGAACACAGCTTCGCATCAGAGGTGGAAAGCGTAACAATGACAGTAAGACATGGAGCACAGGCACGACACATCTGCCGCAACATGCGTCAGCATGCAGCAGCTGAGCACGTCCATAAGAATTACCTGAAGCTGCACAGACCAGGGAAGCCCAAGGCTCATCTCTATTTTCACAGAGAGAGTGGACACTAAGAGACGCACGGGTCTGCTTCGGAGCTCCGTGTGTTCTAGCCTGAACCATAGACTGGAAACGTCACGTCCTAAACTTTGTGTTGCCTCAATTTAAAATTACATTCAGAGCTACAGTCAAAACATTCGGGGCTGAAGCCCCGGAACTACCGCTTCCTCCACCCACCGGCAGTTGTTTCACATCACTGAAGGATTCGTATGAAAGAACAGCACTCAGTCTGATGCAAGCCATCTACATGTTTGTATTTCCCTGACTCTAAATGCACTGCTCATTCATTTGTTATCTTCACGGTCTGTTAAGCTCACAATGCAGCATTGTTAAAAAGGCATAATTAGATGGGAGTATGTAGTAGGCGTCTGAGAGATCATCTGCTTTTAATGTCTAGATGGGAATAAGTTCACAGGGTTTTGTGGAGTAAAGAAAGTGATAAACAATTGGTTTATTTACATTTAGCATACATTTTAGCATATTGTTTATTTAATCATTTGCACATTTCGGTTTTCCCATCCTGTAATTATTCAAATATTTGTTCTTTTATTTTATTCCTCTTATTATTATTATTTCATGTATATTGTATGTATATTTTTCCTAGTATCTCATTTATATTTATATTCTGTGTTGTGCGACTGATTACGTGTGCTGCTGTAACACCGTAATTTCCCATTTTTCTTGGGATCCAATATCTATCTATCTATCTATCTATCTATCTATCTATCTATCTAGTTATCTATCTATCTATCTATCTATCTATATATCTATCTATCTATCTATCTAGTTATCTATCTATCTATCTATCTATCTATATAAAACACTGTCCTTTTAATGGGGCATAGCATTCATCATTAATTTCTATATATCTATAATCTCTATGATACAGTCTACCTTTCCAGTAGAAAGCTCTTACTCCATGCTAGTTCTGCCGCTGCTGGGCAGCGCACAAACAGCTCAAGCATAAAGACATTGTAAACAACAAATGTGATTCATACCAACAAAAGTTGGCCTATCTAGTCTGCACATACGCACATTAATACAGACGCAGTGGAGGGCTGATGTCATGTGACATGTGGTGCGTCATAGCACTACTACATGTAGGGCTTATACATTGCCCAGAGTAAGAGAGACAGTGGCAATGATAGATCATGTGTGATACACATGTGAAGGACTAGCCCTCCCACTGGGAGAAAACCCCATAGTAGCTGTGACGCGGGTAAACATTTATCAACATTTGCTCTGACATCAAACCTCGTCAACAGAGTTCCCCCCCAGCCATGTGGGAGAAACTGTGACTCTGGCAGGCCTGAGAAACCTGCTGATCTGGGTTCATGGATGTAACGGTGAATAGCATAGTTTTTTCCTGGTAATTGATGAACAGTTCATTCTCATTCTCTCCTTTTTATTTTTTCCTTCTGAACAAGGCAGGAACCCTAATCGCCTCCCTTGCCGGTCGACCAGCATGGGACCATTTCTGAAAACAATTGTACTGTAGTGAATAGAAAGTGACAAATAATGAATTGAGCCATGAATTATATGGTTGATCGATATTGTTGATCGATGAAATAACTTTGCAAGTCAAGAACGTCTCAGGTATAGATTATAGTTGCACTTTCTATCGTGGGAAATCTGCAAAAAAGGCTTCAAAACCCAAAGCTACAAAACCCAACATGTTGACACCAAAATGTGATCCGCAATTGGGAACAATTATTTTACATTTGCAACCAAGAGCGTATGTTTAATACATAAACTGCGGTAACCTCTTTTGGACGCATGGATGTATTACAGGTTAAATGTTGTTGAAGCCAACAGCTGACCAGGACAACAGAGTACTCAACTTGAATGTATGTTGCTTAAATGTATAAGTAAGTTGATAAAATGTTATTTTTGCTATTGCCAACCATTCCGGAGAGTTCTGGGGATGTTTCCACAGGTTGCAGAGAGAGTAGTCTCACGGGCTGCGGAGGAAGGTCTGGCTAGTCCACACAGAATTCCAGGACAGGAGAAAAACTTGCTCTGCTTCTTTAAACCAAACAATTGTTTTGGGCAATGCCAAGCACCAGACGGAGCAACGATTTGATTTTGATTTTGATATTGATTTATTCATTTGTATCAAGAATGCCTTACATGTGAAAATACATTAAATACAATCAGGGATAAAAACACAATTAACATGAATCAACATATGCAGTCAAATGTTGTTACAACTTCTAATGTGATTAAGGCAGTTTATGATTCTTCACTGCTCTGTTTCTGTGTACTTGCGTGTTCCCCTTTGTTTTATGTCACTATGTGTTTTATGCATTTTTTAGTTTGTGTACTTCTACAGCATCTGTGACTCACAGACAAACAGGACAGCAGGTGGCGTGTGATGTAATATGGGGCCCATATAAGTCTGCTGTCTGTCTGCTGGATCTACCTGAGTAGGAAACCGGAGACAACTCACTGGCAAACTGGACCCCTAATGGGTTCAGCTTTTAGAGATGTCTAAATATGCACATTGAAACCTTTCTGTGGGTTTTAAAGAGTGCAGAAGTTGAGACCTTTTATTCATGGGTTTTCTCTGAGAGACTTAAGCCTTATCGATTTGTATGACCAATTCTGTTCAAAGTGAAGATTTGATTGGTCTTAGAAATACCCAACAGTAGTGTATCTGCAATTGGTGAGCAGAGGATGTCTTTGCCAGGGTCCAAGCTCCCTCTGCTGCTCTATGGCATCCTCCTGTGCAGCTCCTTTGCTCCGCTGCCAGTTATCAGCAGTAAGAGACAGAGCATAGGTAGTGGAGGGCCAGTGGCGAGGGACATCGCCAGCTCCTGGGACAAGAGGGAGGAGACAGCTAGAGACGGAGAATACCTGCTGGGGATAAAGAGACTGAGAAGGCTTTACTGTAATGTGGGCATTGGCTTTCACATTCAGGTCTTACCGAAAGGCAAGATCACAGGCGTGCATAATGAAAACAGATACAGTAAGTCCTTTTGCCTTTCAAATAACTGTACAACTGTAACCAAGACTTGAGTTAGTACATTGGGGCCATTGGGTCCAGTGATTTTGTATGGATTGTTTAAATTATTTTTCATTAGCAAATGTGTGCTTATTTTAACAATTAATTGCAATGCATGTTGAATTTTATCTGGTCAGTTCATGTGAATAGATAATATGGAATTCACTTGGGCATTACTGGAGAATGTGGAGCAATGATTCCTAAAAGCAAAATATGATTCCATCAAACAGAACTACTGGCGGTGCCATTTACTAACTGCACAGTCCGTTATACTGATTCAGGGTGTGTGTGTGTTCATGCTTGCAAGCATGCATGCGTGTGTGTTGGACAGATTTTGGTCCAACTTGATGCCGACTTGCTGTGATTGTCACATATAACGCCACAAGAGAAAGGCAGCGTTTGGGCATGATGGGAAACGTCTGGATTTCCACCTCATTAGCTCAGATGTTTGGCCGGAGACATGACAATAGAATCTTCTTCATGTTCTGTTTATTTGAAAAGATTTAGACTTTGTGAACAGATTGTATATTCTGTGTTTGATAACTTTTATGACCGAGACTGATTAAGTTCATTCCAAATGTAGCCTTTGATAATGGAACCTGAAGGATTGTAGTCTTGTAAGCATCAGAGTCAACAAAATATCAGCTAACAGGCATTGTAATATAATGAGTCAGAAAATAACCCCCTTATGGACAACCTAAACCTGCATTATTATTGTTATTAAACTCTCATATTTCCGTCCTATTCTGAGTGACTTCCTGCCAGAGACACAGCGCTCCAATGATGGGTCGTCACCCCACATGTCTCTTGCTAGCTTGTTACTGCTTTTCCTGGCCAAAAGTGTTTTCAATTTGTGATAAGTGATGCATTTCTTCTAATGAAAATTCAAGCAATTATTCAGCTGGAATACTGACATGATAAGCTAACAAGTCATCCCTGCTGAGGTTGGTCTGCCACTCTACACAGGAATTCAAATCCAGATTAGAGGTCGGACAGAAGCCATACTTTGAAGTTCAGCAATTTCAGATCAGTGCTTTGAGACCGACTCACACGGACTACCTTTATCAGTACGAAGGCCAGCTGCCGACCGTTACTAACCCAAACATCTCTGCGTTCTCTGTTCTTGGGGATCAATTCAGTCTTACTTAAATTGGGCTGCTTTTCAGCAGTGAAAAACTGCAGCGGTGTAACTAGTCTCCAGACCTTCCTCCACAGCGCTACGGAGGACGGACTGGTTAGTGCACCCAACACTCCAGGATAGGATACAAATGTGCTCTGGTTTATTGGCATTTCTTTAAACCAACATCAATCATCTTGGGCGGAGCAACAGTGCCTCTGCAAAATATCCTCAGGAAGGAACTTGTTTTCGTGGAACACGTGTATGTTCAAAATTAGTTTTATTCGTGCAACAGACAACTCAGATTGGACAGATAGTCAAGCTAGCTTCCTGGAATTACCTTGCAGAGATCTGAGGAGCAGTTAACCATAGTCCTCAGAAATCCACCAGAGTCAACGCCAACACAAAGAAAGAGGAAGCTGACGGACATCCGGGCAGAAAGACTGACATTAGGCCAAATTCCCGCCACCAGAGCCAGAGTGTAGTACTGTAGTTCTACTGTAAAACCAGATAGCACCACATGGTGGTGTCTCCATCTGTTTGTGATGTGACTAAAGCTAACAGCTGTTTCCTTCAGTGTAAACTAACTCTCAGAACGTCTAGCTCTCTGCACCAGCCCAGACATCTGTCTTCAGTTCATAGCGACACACAAAGCCTTGATCAATCATTACAGACATACAATTCACAACAAATAATGTGTGATTTCAACAGCTGTCTGTGGAGAATATGGTTCACCACGCTAGCCACAAGAAGTTAGTGTGGTACATTTGATGAAATGGAGGCGTGTCTGTCAAGAGAATTTCCTAAAATCTCTTTCCATGTGGATTGGCCTTTAGTGTGTAAATGTGTTCTGTTTAGTTCAAAGTACAACGCTTGAATCAGCCACCTTCTGTTTAAAGCTTGCAGTTCAAATCGCTGAAATATAAATGTGTTAAAAAACAAAAGCATGAAGTGCATCACTTATGCAATATGAGGATGGGCCTACATGAACATTACTCATGGGGGCTTTACTCTGTTCCTGTTCCAATCTTTTTGGGACTATACAGCCCTTCTGAGGCAACCTCAGTAAGCATTTGTCGTGGACGTTTCTTGAACAGCGAGACAGGAATTTGTTGGAAGTGAGACTTTGTTGAAACAAAAATAATGACAGGCTGCAAACTGAATCAAGGTTTGGTCGTCGGTGAAGTTTTAATTGTTTTCTGTAGAGAAGAATCAAATGACAAGAACAGTTCTCACAATGCACACATCAGCTACAGAGTGACAAACGTCTTGCAACAGTACATCAGTGATATCCCGCCTTAGTTCCCGTGCCCCCAGAGAAAATAATACCTTATTTGGAAAACAGTCTAATTTTAGTATAACAATTAGTCTTACCAGGCAGACAAGTTGGAGTTGTTACGTCTTTCTGAATCTGCCCTGTGTGTGTCCAAGTTCTCTACCGGTTGTTGTGTCTTAGCTGGAAAATGACAACTTTTGTCTTTGGATAGGCTGTGGTCTTGACTTGGGACCTGCCATGAAAAACATAACTCTGGACAACTGTTTCTGTTAGACTTTGTTGCATTTGTCCTTGAAGGGAAAATTCAAAGACAAACAGCCGTCTTCCCCTTCAGGAAGGACACACAAAGAAAATTTCAAAAGTCATACACCCTGCAATGCATTGTGAATAATTATATGAATAATCAACACATGCATATTACAGAAGGACATATAAATCATGCTTAAATGTAACTTTCCCATTACACATTATTAGTGTCCCATTTAGTTTGAACTTCCCTTTATGCTGCTGATCATTTCCATGTTTCATCCCAGGCCTTCTAGAAATGTCCCCCGTTGAGAGAGGAGTGCTGACTCTGTTTGGAGTGAGAAGCGGCCTCTTCATCGCCATGAGCGACAAAGGGAAACTCTATGGCTCGGTAAGAACGGATTGTCCCTGTTCATTTGGCGGAATTCTTTACACAGATGTCTTCCATAAGCAGTATATTGATATGGTAAAAAGTCAAACAGCACCATATCCATGCTGGGATGGGTGAGGGTCTCTGGTTTCTACATCATCTGAATGCTGTAACCTGGATGTTTACTGGGGTTTTAGAATAATTCCTGAAGCAGTTGAGTCCCCTGTCTGTAAACAAAGTAAAACTAGCTTATCTTGGACCTCAGCTTCAACTAGCTGAACCTAATGGCTAGACTCTGAAAGAGGCACTGTAAGTAGTAATGGGGGATGTTGTGGACCAAAGGCTAAACTAACCAACAACCTGGAGGTTAATGTACAGGTATTACAAAAGTAATGTTTCAAAATGTAAATAAGCCACTTTAATCAGACACTCTAACCCAGAATTAGAGTCTGTACTGATCTCTAAATGAAAGATTCTTACAGTGTATATTATCCACACCTGTTGTAAATGTGTGTGTGTGTATGTGTGTGTGTGAGAAAACCTCTTTCAGTTCATGAAATATCTGCAGCTACGTCAAGTAGCAGCATCTTAGACACGTTTCAGGATTAAAAAACCACATTGCACTATTCTGTTGCTCATGTGGGGGATATTGCATCATGACCGCCATTCAATCTTTTCTGGCAATAATGATGTTTTTGTGGCTTTTTATGGCCTTTAATTGACAGGATAGCGTAAAGACAGGAAAGGGGAGAGAGAGAGGGAGTATGACACATGGCAAAGGGTCGTGGATTGGACTTGAACCCATAGCCACTGCAAAGGTCTCTGCTTAGTGAGCTAGAGGTCGCCTCGCAAAAGTTCACTTCTGATGCAAACTCTGCAATGTCACATCAATTACAATTTGATGCCGTCCGATTCATTATGAGATCAAGTAGAATTGTGACTTCTAAAATGTCATCTAACATAGCAAAAAAAAAGATTTTTGTTTCAAAAGCAGAAGCAGAATTGTTGCCAATGTATGTTATGATGCTGCTTATTTCCTGAAAATCCACAAGTTCAAAGATTTAACACCTCATACTAAATTTTTGTTTCTGATATAAAAGGCTTTAAGTTGATGAATAGATTTCGGACCCATATTTGATGATGAAACGGGGCCAGTATCTTACCGCAGAATCCTCCAGACGACATGTTTCAATGAGCAGTAACAGTATAATTAAGGCATCCATTAGTGATGCTGTAATGGTAATACACTGTTACCTGTGTAGACAGAAATCTGTGCACAGCGCCATGACAGTACACAACAGACCAACAACTTTAGCAAGGCGCAGCCCGAGCCCTCGTCCAACAGTCATCCAACGATTACACGCCTGAAGTCAACACTTTGAAACAGCCTTGAAACTCGAGGCCCGGGGGGCCAAACCCGGCCCTCGTGGACTTTTGATTCGGCCCGCGTTTCAATGTAGGTTCACAATAAACTTTGGCCCCCTTGTTGTTCGCCAAACAGACAGGAAACTGTTTTCAGACTGTTAGTACGTGTGGACTGGTAGCACACATGGGATCATTAAAAGAGTATACGTTAGATAAATAAGAAATTAAATAACTTGAACTTGTTTCAGTGATCCACCTGGAGGAACGGTGAACTAAGTATTAAAAACATCAGCAGAAATGGGTAGAATCCTGGGGCCCATTTTTGCAATATCTGGACCCAATTTGATTTTAAGTTTATTTTTGCAAGTAATTATGCACTGATTAGGTCCTTGCTGGTCTTTCTTTGGTTTTTGTATGGATACTACTGGACATCTTTGGGTTTTGGTTTATTTGGCTTAGGGTTAGGATGATTTGAGCATTCTTGTACCTCTCCCACCCTTGTGTTTGTGTGTGTCTGCACACATCTGTATGTGAGTATGCTTGTTTGTATTTTGGGTGTTGATTTTTATGTATTTTGTTCATATGTCGATGACAAACAATCCTAAAACAACAGCCTTCATTTAGCCTTATGATCAGATTATTGAGACTGAACTGTCGATGTGTAATAAATACCCTTACACCACATCACAGAGAACATTTTAAAATATCTATGGTTTTTTAACTGCTTGTAAATACACAACCCAGAACTGTTCAAATGAATTTCAAATGGCAATTAAACTGAGATAAAACTAAAAATAATGCAAATACAATGCTCAGAAATGGGACCTAAAAGTATAGGAACTATTAATATCCAGATGACGCAGATCCCCAGTGTCTGCTGCTTCTGTCTGATTTTATTCCAAGTCTCGATGACGGTAGGTGGTTTCCTCCGGCCCTGAGCCATAGGTGTAATGTTTTATTTGGTAACATTGGAGTGATCAGCTCCAGTTAAAGTTGTTGTGAATGCTACCTGAGGCTAATGTAGTCATAATCCAAACACCAGTTAGTCATCCAACAGTTAGTCATCCACTTACTCATCTGACAGCAGGCCGGTAGGTAGGTAGGTGGTTGGTTGGGGGGTGGGGGGTCGGGGGGGTAAATTGACCTTTGACT
>NC_045742.1:29937855-29938915 GCF_008692095.1 Etheostoma spectabile
ACAGACCTCTCTAAGGGAACCTGCCAAACCACTGTGGGTTTCTCCCCTTATATTATTCTATAGCATTATAAGTAGAGAATGTCTAATACCATTTTTGCTTCCCCAGGCCGAGTACTGAGCTGATACCAGTGTGTCACATATTTTATTATGTTTAAACAGCTGTATAGTACTACACCTGTATGAATGTGATATGATTACTATCATTGTTATCGGCCTGGCTCAGGTTAAACTCTTTATGAAACAAGGACAAACACAAACAATAAATGCCATGGAACTTTATTTTATCATCCAGTTTGACAGTCATAACAGAAATGAAACTACTTTAAAGTAGAACTTCTTCTTTGTTGTTCTTGTTCTTATTGGACAATGTATGGGTTACATTAGGGTGTTGTGGCTGTGGTAACATGTTTTCTTTATTCTTTATTTTGTGCAGAGTAAAGTACGTTGTGTGTGGACATTGCGACCGGGAGCTGTGGAGGAAATTACTTTTGTATTGGTGTCATGTAATTCTGTGTGTGGTGTGCCATTTAGTGGCATGACACGTGCTTCACATATCATAACAGTGCTAAATTTTGGGGTATTGGAGCTGATACTGATACCAGTATTCCAGGCAGTATTAGAGGCTTTTCAGGTACTCATCACATACTCTCATTCCAACCAGTATAGAAACAACTCTGAGTATAAGTATCCATGGTAAGGGTGACACAACGAGGACAGCTCCGGACCCTGATGACGTTTATCCACACAGCCAAGATATCTGACTGTGTGTAGATCTGAAACAGGGACAGGGTGGCCTGCTGTCGCCTTCTCTAACCTACATGTGTCCGCTCATAGCAGCTGCCACCATTGGACAAACTCCTGATTTTAACAAGATCCCTGTTTTATGTTTTTCATGTCATGAAGTCCTTTTCTTTTTAATACTACAAGCAGGATTGAGTTTAAACAAGGAAATGGAAAAACATATGTCAATGACTGAATAGGATCATGAATAGGTCCTGAGCATCTGTGTGTATTTCAGGCCTGTGTGACCTTAGTGATTACTAACAAAACAGAGTGTAAA
>NC_045742.1:29938925-29940671 GCF_008692095.1 Etheostoma spectabile
CCCACTGGGGATCAATAAACAGTATACATTCAATTAAATTCAATTAAATTATATAAAGCTTTACCACAGAACATGCCTGTCTGAAAAGAAACAACCTCTTCAGACTTTGTGCTATTAAAAACATGGACAAGCTTCCAGAAGAAGTTGTGCGTCAGTTCACTCTGATGTAATGTACTATTATAAAGCTGATTTGTAATTCATGTAACTTACTTACTACTAATCATAAAAATGCATTCAAATTAGATTGTCATTTTTGTTTTTGTGTTGTTTGAGTCTGGAACAGAGGATTTTACATCTTCTTATATCTTATATCTCCAGAACACGTTCAATACATTTCAATACATTTTCTTTGTCTTCATCTCCTCAGGGCCACTACAACGAGGAATGCAAGTTCAAGGAGAATATCTTGGCCAACAACTATAATGCTTATGAATCTGCTGCCTACCCCGGCATGTACATCGGCCTCAGCAAGACCGGCAAGACCAAGAGAGGCAACCGGGTCACACCCACCATGACCATGACACACTTCCTTCCCAGGATATGAAGTTTAAGATCAGAACTCTCAGCAGTGAAGAAGAAAGCCAAGGCCCCGGTGTTCTCCTTCTACAACTAACACAACGCAACACAAACTGTTACACTTTCAAACGATTTTGCCCAATCACAAGCTAACCGGCGCAGTAGGCAACGTTTGCACCGACCAAAGAACAGTCATGTGGCTTAAACATGTGAATGAAGACTTCAATGGCCAGAATACAAAGCAGTATGAGTTTTAACGTTACTATCAGTAAAAATGGACTCCATACAAATATTCAGGGGGCAGCACATGGAGTTTGGGACGGTTCCAGAAAATTAGATTCATTCTGCAGGTGCTCAACTGAAATAATCAGGGCCCAAATCTTTATCATTGTATTTGAGTTTTTTTTCCATTACCTGTGTCAGGTCGCCACATAAAGCAACCAGCGAGCAGGGAACATTCCCACCACATTGGCTAACATTGCTCACAAGTTCTAATAACGTTTTAAAAGAAACGTTGTAATCTAATGTTCAGAGAATATTTAAAGACCAGTTTAGAGCAAAGATTCAGGACAAAAGTGTTGCAGGGAAAAGTTGGAGCGGTCTGAACCAGCTCGTCTCAGCTCGACTCAAACCAGCTGATGGTGTCACTGCCACTCAGCTGGTCGAGTCTCCAGAGGCTGGTTTTTGAACAAATGAGATGTCACCTGTTTCAACGGCAAATAGAGAAGTCCGACACTAAAGTCAGCTAAAAGCTATAGAAAAGAAATGATACATAATCCATTTTATTTCATGTTACAAACAGCTGGTTTTACGGTAACGTTATGTGGTCAAGTGAGATAGAGAGAACAAAGCTGTGAATCAAAGAAATGAAAGGTGTCTTTGCCAATTCCCCAATAGAAATGTATCTGGAGCAAGCATTTCACTATCACTAACGTTATCCACATTTATATTTAGAGGAAATACATGATATACCCAGCTATAAGTCGAAAGTTAGAACGGAAGTACAAAGAGTCGTTGCTATGGAGATGACACACTGCCTCGTCTCATTGGTGTGAACTGGCAGGTTTCAGAACACTGCAGACGGGCTCGTTGAAAGTACTTGCAAGATTCAACTCGTCTCTTTGCAAATCTTTGGTCTCAACTGGGCTTTAATGATGTTAGGCAAAAAGGTCCCATGGCATGAAAATGAATGAGGTTTTTAAACATTAATATGAGTTCCCCCAGCCTGCC
>NC_045742.1:29940681-29942685 GCF_008692095.1 Etheostoma spectabile
AGTGGCTAGAAATGGTGATAGGTGTAAACAGAGTCTTGTGAGTCCTGCTCTGCCTTTGAGAAAATGAAAGCTCAGATGTGCCAATCTGGAATCTTGCTCCTTATGAGGTCACAAGGGGCAGGGGCCCCTTTCTCTGCTTTGCCCGCCCATAGTATATGGCCCACACATGAGAGACATCATGGCTTTCAAGCAAGCAAAGTGGTCAAGGCCACACCCCCAGTTTCTACCTTGCCCCCCCCCCCTCCTCAAAAGCTATAGAGGCTACAGAGAAATGCACATACTAAGGAAAGCTCATTGTGGGACTGGCTCTAGTGGCTGTAATTCTGCACCAAGGCTGAATTTTGGGAAAGAGACTTCAGATACAGTATTAGGGGACCACTAAGGTAAATTCATCCAAAGAGCACCATGTCATGGGTCCTTTAACATTTTAAGAAGGTTTTCACCAAAACATTTTAGAATGATTTTTATAGAATGTTATCCTACCTTTGAAAAGGAAAACATTCTGGGAACCAAAAGAAAACAATATCCCACTAAAAACATTACAGTGCATGGTAACATTCTCAGAAGGTTCTTGGAACAAAACAATTCTAGCTTGCCATCAGGTTAGAAGTAGTATTTTATTTGCACAGATCATTTAGAGCTAACAGTGAGACTCTTCATGAGACGTTATCTTTATTCATTGCCACCTTATTAATAAACCTACCCAGCAGTATTTATCAGCTGTCCATCTCACACATGTCTGACTGGACCAATATGGTTGTTATTTAGCTGGATACCTAGGTGGGATCATGGGCTCATGTTCACTTGTGTGTGTACACCATGTGTGTAACTGCAACCAGAAATCTTTTTTAGGCTTAAAGCCCATTTGTTTCTGCACGTAATTACATTTATTGTGTACCGGGCTCTGAGCACTGCCAAAACAGGCTCAATGCATCCAACATAGAAGCTGATGGAGGACTAATTAAAAGGCCTAACAGGGCTAGCAAATTAGCCAGCTGGGAGCCAGTCTTAATTATTCTCTGAGCTAATGAGACAATACCTTTACAGTATTTATTCAAGAGAGTTATTTTTAGCAGTGAGTCCCGACAGCTAACGCCTGACATGTGTTCTGATGTTGGCTGTCCAGTTATAATGTTGGTTATCAGAAATTTGGAATGATGAAGGGACATTTCATAATAGATTTTTCATTTCATTTTGATTTTCAAACAAATACCATTAAAAAGATGGAAAAATACAAGTACATGTAATATTTTACACATTTTGGAATTTACAATTGGCGTTTTTGGTATTTATTAGGTGGGAAAGCATTGGTCAAATACCATTCTTCCCCTTTATTTGCTTTAAGAGAATGGGTGCAGAGCTATACAACTACAAAATACATAAAGGCCAGGAGGACATGCTGATATACAACTCAAACACTTCTTACATGATACTGATGTCAGGAAATTGGCTTTTAATGCGATACTGCTATCTAAAATTAAAATGTAGCCTAAATCCTAAATTTAAAAAAATGAACAGGCTAAAATATTTTATCTTATATCACTTTTTTTCATTGAGTGTTTGTCCGTGACTTCAGCTCCTCTTGCCCTGGATATTGTAGTTCAGCAGCAATGCTTCTGCCGAACACCAAACGCAGATCCGTCTCTCCGATCCCCTGGCTGGACGACACCGGCTCCCCCTCATTGGCTTTGAAATCAAATGTGTGATCATTTAACACCAAGGCCCATAAGCTCTGACAACCACATGCTATGTAAAGTTCCACATCTAGCCATCTTTATCATTTAGGGTATTTCTTTCATTGTTTTATATTGTAATTTATTTTGTTTTAACTCTCAGTGCATTGGTTGGATTAATAATTGATGTCTCTTGTAAATGTAAATGTGCTGTATTTATATAGCACTTTTCCAGTCTTAACAACTGTTCAAAGCACGTTTATATCTACAGGAAACATTCACCATTCACACACATTCATGTGGCCAATTCGACAATGACTGCAGGGGCAGG
>NC_045742.1:29942695-29942984 GCF_008692095.1 Etheostoma spectabile
CACCAACCTTTCGATTGGCAGGCAACCACTTTACCACTGAGCCACAGCCGCCCCCATAATAAATAATAAACCATTGTTGAAAAATCTCTTTGCTTCGATTATTTTCAGGTTAGACACATTTTGGATGTATTTAGTATTTGACTCAAAATCCTCGCTGCCCATTTCACACCATGTTCTGATATTCTTCCAGACAGCGGCTGCCTTTGGACTAAAAAAGTACTAAAGTAAAACTATTCTATATGCACAATAATATATATATACTGTATATATATATATATATATATTATAT
>NC_045742.1:29942994-29948461 GCF_008692095.1 Etheostoma spectabile
TCAATCAATCAACTCAGGACTTTCACCCAGGAGACCGGTGTCCATGTCCCGTTCTTATAGGCTGACATTCATTTTGAACTTATTTTAAATAACGTTGTCACAGTAATTGGGGTATTTTTGACTTGACTTGTTGAGTCAAATTAAGCTGCTGGCTCCAGTCCTGGTGGTGCCTTTCCATCAGTTTCATCCTTGCAACAAATACATCCCCCGGACCCTAAATACTTTGGTGTCCCAAACGTACCTTTTGTAACCCCCCAAAAAAAATATTTTCCTAACCCTAACTCTCCCGCTCTTCTTGCCGCATGTCAGATAAACGTACGTCCTGCCAAGAATCCTGACCAAGCACGTCTAAATATGACGCTAAAGGGGACTTTTTGGGTCGATAATCAGTGCCAAAGGCACATGTCCAAGCTTCACTTGTTGACGAAATGGGAGTGAGAAAGTCAGCCACCAGTGCCCCCCCGCCACCACTGTTTGTTGGACACTGGCTTAGATTGTGTCTACCTCCAGGTCATCAGTACTTTGATGCTGCTGTCATGCTGTGAATTCATCATTATCCCAACTTTTAAACTTGTATTGTGCTATTGGTGTCATATCTAATGACCAATTGATGATGTACTTCAGAGTTTGGGTCTTGACTCCTGATTTATTATGTAACAAGTCATGGCTTTCCGGAAACCAAACATACAGTAGCAGGGTGGGATGCATTTAATTCATCAGCTATAAAGCAAGGCAAGTTATTTTTCTTCAAGTGCCGTGACCGTCACAGTTTGGGCTGGGGCATGTCTGTGGCCAGAGCCTTCGCCAGTCCACTACTCTGGGAGCTCAGGAAGGTGTGCTCCTGATTCAAGTAGGTGGTGATGAACTCTGGGAAATCTCTCTTCAGAACCACCTCCAGGAACATGTCTGCTGCTGTGAGTAGCCTCTGATTATCCCTGAAGAAGACCGAGACACAGAAGACATCCGGTAAGACAACAACCCACAGAAACGCATTCCCAACTGGAAAAGACTAAAAGTTAAGTCAGAGTTATGATTTGCAAACATTTTTCTTTCTCACTATTTGAATTTTGGCTCACTGTGTCGCACCGCTGTGGCGAAAAGAGAGCTGAGCCAGAAGGCAAAGCTCTCGATCAACCGGTCAGTTTTTGTTCCTACCCTCACCTGTGGTCACGAGGGCTTTGTCATGACCGAAAGAACTGGATCCAGGGTAAAAGAGGCTGAAATGGGTTTCCTCAGGAGGGGGGCTGGCATCTCCCTTAGAGATTGGGTGAGAAGCTCAGTCATCCTGGGTACCTCCCTAGGGAGGTGTTCCAGACATATCCAGCTGGGAGGAGGCCTCGGGGAAGACCTAGGACTAGGTGGAGAGACTATATCTCCAACCTGTTCTGGGAATGCCTCAGGATCCCCCAGTCAAAGCTGGTTTGCAAAAGTTTGGAGCTGCTGCCCCCGCGACCCAACCTCAGATAAACGGAACAAGATGGATGGACGCATGGATGGATGGATGGATGGATGGATGGAAGGATGGACGGATGGACGTCATCATGCTAAGGTCAACTTGTTTTCTTGTAATTCCTAACATTTTAACGGTTCTTTTTTTTCTCAGGGCAGTGCCACACAGACAACACTACAGTGGCTCATGGTTCAAAGTCGGACTCTTTTGTGTTTAGTTGCTGTCTGTCAGTGTCAAAGTCAGCTTATGATACAACTCGGACGGTTACTTTGCAAACCGGTTGAAAGTGAAACTATTTGACATAGTGATAGCTAAAGAACAGCAGCAGACTGACTGGTGTCTGCCCACATAAAAATATGAAATACTCATTTCTCAAAAGAGAGTATGGGCCGTATAGTTTACAGATCAAGGCTGTAAACAATTTAAAGTCAATGGAACCCACGGGTGCAATGGACACATGTCCTCATCTTACCTCCCAAAGGGACGGACAGCCCTGAGCTCCACCAGGAGCTGCTCGGTGAGGTCCGTCACCAGCCGCCGGCTCACCACCCGGCCGTCGTCCTCCAGCCGAGTCTGATGACAGATCCACTGCCACACCTGACACACACACACACACACACACACACACACATACGTTTTGTAATTTGTGCATCTATTATACACATAAAAAACTATTTAACACACTAATGGGAAAAAACTGCATAAAACATAACAAGGGGTCTTTAAACGTTTTCTAACAAAACACCTATCTGTTTATAAAATTTAGAAGGCCTTTACTCTGTGCTTTCTACTCTGTCTTTGCAGTGAGTTATGCCCTTCAGTGACGGGTGCTAAGGGGGGGGGTCGTGTGAGCCGAAACCCACCTGTGATCTAGAAATCTCAGCTGTGGCAGAATCTTCCACCTGGCCTCTGTAGAAAAAGTGGCCTTCCCCTGGGAAGCCGAGCATGCTAACTGTTAACAGCCCACACGGTAACGATGAGCATAACCAGAAAGGCTGTATGTGCACGTACATACCTGATAGCCAAGCATTAATAAAGAGGACACCAACTGCAATGTTGTACTTTAAACCATAAAGAGTGACCCCTCCCTGAGAAGAAACAAAATATACTCATTAGAGGCTAATACAGGACATCCTCTCAGTTACACAAAGTTATCAAGGTTAGCATTACATCATACATCCCATATTAATTTATCTGAGTTCATTCATTTTTTTCCTCGCCTATGTGGCACCAAATGTGTGCTGTTGGGGGAATTGTAAGTTAAAGAGTGGGGCCTAGACCTACTCTATCTGTAATGTGTCTTATGATAACTTATTATCAATGTATGACACTATAAATAAAATTGAATTAAATGCATTAAAAAGGAACACCTAAAGGAAGATTTTTGACAGTGCTCTGATAGTTATGTCCAAATGGAGCCTTATGAATTGCATTTAATTTTTGTTATTTCCTGTGCGCAATAGATGGTGCTCTCTGTGAAAAAAAGGCTTAAAAATACACTAAATTGATATTGAATTATTCTCAGGTTACACATTGTGTCAAGTTCAGATGGGTTATTATTCGGCTTGATTTAACTAACAGGTGAAACATGGGCACCGGTTGGTGAAAGAAAAAGAAAAGTGTATATGTATGTGTGTACGCATATTAAGTATCTGTGCCTGTAAGTAGGACTATATGCATGTATGTGTACATTGATAAATAAGTGAAGAATTAAATTGTAGAACAGTAGAAAAAAGGGGGTAGGACCAGACACGTTTTCTTTAAGTTCTTCCTACTCCTTTTGGAACATGGAAATCATGGAAATCATTGGAATCATCACATTATTTAAACCGTTTAACATAATAGTGAAAGATATATTTGCTGAGTATTTTTTTTTATTTATTTTTTTTACTTTTACCAAAATGTACATGTTCAAAACAAACGTAAACTTAATCAAAAACGTTCCTCTTGCCTTTTTCTGTAAACCTAGAGCACCATGTAATGGGTCAACATAAACAACCAATGGTGGTCATCCCTGCAGTAGAGTTCTGGAGGCTTATGACGGAACAAAACCTGACCTTTTTCCAATTGTGGGAAGGAAATGAATTGTGTCAAGTCTTCCCGATAACATGTGCAGTTAGTAAAGCAGCAGTAGTGTGTAGAGTGCAACGTCTGACCGAGGGCATGGACAGTAGGTCATCAGGAGTCACGGTGACATCATGGCGAAGTTGGTTAAGCTGGTTATCACCTTCAGTGTTGAGCCGGAAGAGCTGGAAGAGGTGAAGAATTACAAGTCATTATTCTCCAATCTACTCTGTGTTGGTAGGAAGTTCTGTGTGGATCACGATCCAGTGCTTACTTTCTGCATGGGCTCGATCAAGCTCAGATCATACACCATGAAGCCGTCCACACCTGCCTGGATCTCCAGCAGCTTCAGTCTGTCAGGTGGGAGAAGACAGCCATATTTCAGTTTGAAAAACGCCGGCCAGAAATTCTGCGAATGTCCCTCTTTTTTGGTGGGACATCCGTCCTCTTTCTCTTCCTTTGGGTTGGCGTTCTAAACTCACTTGGATTTGGGTCATTCTTAGCAAATTGTCCCATTTGTGTCCCCATGATATAATCAAGAATAAGTTGTGAAAAAATGTGTTGATACATATTTTTTCAAGCTTTCTTACTAAATGAAACCCTTCTCCACTACATAAAACAAGGTTTATGTCTCAGGGTTTATTAACTCTAAAATAATTACTCTGACTGTAGTGCAAGCACTCTAAAATGCCATGTCCCCAGTCATTTTTTTTTTAACTTCAGTTGCAAATATAAGTAATAAAAATCAAATAATTTTTATGTATTTAACTATAATTGCAAATAACTATTTATAATACATCTCAGCACATGTATTTGTTAAAGAAAAAATATATTTTAATATTAAAAATTTAAATATGGTCTGTCCCTGAGTTCACTGTCCCCTGTGTTACTCTGATTTGTATTGGAAACTGATTTTTTTTTGTGATTTTGAAGATAGCTACTTAAAATGCAAAATAATCTTCCTGTGTAGCATCATGTGCTAGCCTGTTGTTCACTGTTCATGAGTAGAAATGGCCGACTTTAGCATAATTTGTCCCCCCGCGTTACTGTCCCCCCGCGTTGCTGTCCCCTCCTGTTACTGCTGGCTGTACATAAGTTAGGGTGATTTATTAGAAAGTTAGGTTGTTGATCAGTGTCTGGCATGTATTTTTATGTTTTTTAACATTAATTATATTATTAATAACAAAAAAAAGTAGTTTAAACAGAATGCATGTGTTTTTCAGGAAATGGCGCCATTATCCGCAAAACAAAAGCAGGAACGTTACAGGGCTCGCCGGGATGCTGAGCCAGAAAAGAGACAGAAACACCTCAATGCTATTTCTTTAAGGTGTAATACATCTCATGATTGAAGGTGGGGTGAGGGTGAGGTAAATGAGTTTCTTTTCAAAGATGTTGTCCAGGGGTTTCGCACCCATTTGTTCTTTTAAATATTGTCCACCCCGTTACCAACATTGTTACCTTTGTGTTTTTTTTATATTCATGAAATAAAATCAGTAAATATTTTGAAAATCTTTGTTGTTACTTGCAGAACATGAACTGGCAAAATCAAAAATCTTTGACCAAATTCCATAGAGTTTCCTATTTTCTTCTAAAACAATTGTGTGAAGATCAGGAGGGGGGCTTAGAAAATGTAAATATTTATATAATAACTGTCCATTAAAAACATTCATTGATAGAGATGAAAATGTCCAGTAACGCGGGGGGACATGTGTGTAAACACGTGCAACGAATCTGATTAAAATTCTGATGTCACAACATCCTGAGCTGGCCCAATATATTTTTCTCATAGTTGAACATGTCCTTCATCAGATAAAATTATAAAATCAATGAAAGTATTATTTTTTTTTGGGCAAGATTACCACCGTCAAATGGCACCATTTGCTAAGAATGACCCATTTATGAAGACCATGGTTACCTTCTCCTCAATCCAGACAGCTAGCTAGACTATCTGTC
>NC_045742.1:29948471-29949726 GCF_008692095.1 Etheostoma spectabile
GAGTTTTCTGTTGTACGACTAAAACTACTTTTGGATGTACACATGTTCCACCAAAACAACTTCCTTCCCTTGGGTAGTTTGCAGAGGCACCGTGAATCCGTCCGTGCTTATCATGATTGTGATTGGTTTACAGGACTGCCAATAAACCAGAGCCTGTTGTTCTTCCATCCCAGAATGCTGTGTGAACTAGCCAGACCTTTCTCTGCAGCTGACGGGGATGATGCCTCTGCTTCTGCACTGCAATGCTTTGCTCACTCAGTCTCATGAACACGTGTGTGTGTGTGTGTGTGTGTGTGTGTGATGTTCCTACCTGCTGACAGCAGCCAGCACTCTCCTATGGGAGTCACTGAGTGGGTCGGGAGGCAGCAGCGGGGCGGCCATGCCTCCTGTGGCCAGCGCTCCCCTCCGATGACACGTCTGAACCAGCAGCTCCATGTAGCTGCGCAGGAAACGCTTCTCCATGTTGACATATTTACTGCGGTCAGGCAGCAGGAAGGCCTGGCGGTGGCCTGGAGCAGAAATACATGACCTCTGGACTTCAGTGAGACAAGGACTGCGTTTGTTTTTACAGTTTGTGTACAAATTGCTTGTTGTAATACGTTATTCATATAAATAAAAACACTCCATCACACATATTTTATGAACCCTTATTGTGATTGGCCTTGGACCTTCCCTGAACTATCACATTTACATATGATGTATGTGTCACACACAAACACACACACACACACACAGCTATACACACATAACACATCATCCCAACCCTATGGCCCATTTAATCGTAGAGAAGGTTTGGCTCACCAAACTTGTTGACAAAGGAGGCTGAATAATCCCAGATGCCACAGTTAAGTCCCGCTGAATGCTCCCGCAGCTCGTAGAGAATCTCCTCCATCTCAAACGCTGCTAACACGTTTTCAATCAGCACTGTCGCCTTGATGCTGCCCAGTGGAAGGCCCAGCTACACACACACACACACACACACACACACACACACACAGAGGTATTATTTCTATACTACTAACCTAATAACCAGGGCCCTCATTAGTTGTTTTTTAATTGCTAAGCGACACTGGTCACAACTGAAGTTACATGTGGAAAACTCCAACTCCAGTCTGCATTCCCAACAGTCACCTGAGCTAAACAGTTCACATCTCCTGCAAAACTCATTCCAAGCAACACAACTCCTAACACAAGTCTGAAAACAGGCACTATGAACAACCTTCACTGAGATAACACACACTGTCACTCAGAACAC
>NC_045742.1:29949736-29955031 GCF_008692095.1 Etheostoma spectabile
GAAACACTAGCGTCAAACACCAATACAGAAATCACAAACTTTCTCATCTTTACAGTTTGAACAATTTGACTTCACGCTATTCAATAGTTTAACTAAAGGAAGGACATAGATTTTATAATATACCAATTTCCATGTAAGGTAAACAAGAAAGAATGAAAATCAGCAGTTTGCTTCAATACAGTATTTTGTCTCTAGTAATTTATAAAATTACTGGGGAAAAAAACTAAAGGTACATAACAGTAACAAAGAATAGTGTGACTAATCCTGCCAATCTCCAGTTTTCTTCATCATATTGGATGTCTGCATCATCTCTAAATACTAATGAATGTGGAGCTTCCATTGCTTTCACCTCCATTACTTTCTGAAAAACAGGAAGAACGCAGTTTAACTATGGTAAAGATATAGTGTTTTTCACATTTAGTTTTTTATAGCTTGGTTGTGTGCATACTTGTGACGTCCAAATGCATTTTCTTTATTTTCTGAGCCAACTAGTTGGCAACAAATACATTGAAAAAAGTGAAAAAGCCTCATAAAGCCCACTGGGTTCCAATTATGTTCTCATGCCATGAAGTTGTGTTGCGATCTCAGTCACCGCTGTGATGCAGCCACTGCGTCACAGCACCTCTCAATATGTGACTCATACTTCATGTAATTGCTTTCATTTCACTTCCCTATCCCAGCCTCTCTGATAATAAGGTGCTTATTGTTACAGTACAACTTTTAACTTCAGCTGGCAGAACGCTCCTGTTTACTACTTCTTCGCGTTTTCTTCTCCTAATAGTGAGATATGATTCTCAAAATATTGTGACTGTTTCTTCTCCTCAATATCTCCGATGTTGTTTTTCTTCTGAACAGTGGTCCATTTAACCTGCAGTGCCAACACATACAGATAATAATCAGCAATCATCTCTCTTTTGTGTTTTCTCCTCACTTCACAGAGGCATCCGAGTCTGCCTGTCCTCACAGTTCCAGGACCAGTCTACCGGTCTGCTGGCAGCACTAGTTTTATCTGCTCAATTCAAACAAAATATTTTGCTGAAAACTGATTAAATTGAGTATGATCAGGTTCAAATATCATCAGAGAAAGATAAAATTGATCTGTGCATAGACAGTCAGAGACGTGCAGACCTTCTGCTGACACCAGACAAATATCTTGTTCCATAGTCTGGCCTCCATAAAGCTCTCCACCTGGAACACAAGAGGAACCTATTTATCTTCTGTGTGTGTGTGTGTGTGTGTGTGTGTGTGTGTGTACGTGCTCCTGTTTTCGTGTGTCTTTGTGTGCTCGTGTATATGCGTGTATGTATATATGTGTTGGCATAAGCGCATGTGCCTGTGTATTTGTGTGTGTGCGTGCGTGCGTGCGTGCATATGTACGTGTGAGTGTGTTTGTGCGCGTGTGTGCATGTGTGTGTGCGTTCATGCTCCTGCTTGCACGTGTATCTGTCCGTATGTGCTCCTGTGTGCGTGCATGCATGTGTGTGCTCCTGTGTGCGTGCATGCGTGTGTGTGCTCATGTTCGTGCATGTGTATTTGTGTGTGTGTGTGTGTGCGCGCGTGCACGTGTGTGCATGTTTGTGTTACTTTTGAGAGGTAGAAAAAGGGTCCACTCTGGTTTGCAGAAAGTGTCCGTCCACAATGAAACATGAGGAGTCCAAAGTCAAAGAGAGGACCAGGAACCTCCCTCCCCTCTACCTGTTAACACACATAAAGTCTATATTCATTTTATTTTTGATAATTCATATACTAAGTTAGCCGATAACACATCTAGACTAATGACAAATACCCATGACATGTTATCAAGCCCCCAGTTGATTGTGTTAAACTGCTTATTTTGACTGACGCTATAGGGAAAATGTCAGCAGTTAGAACCAGTATATATTTGGTATTTTTACTGAAAAAAATAACTTTACCACAAATAAACATATCAGTTCCCAAAAATTAAACTTTTCTTGGACGAGCAAACCAGTGTGAATATTCTGTTTTTACAAAACTAATCTCACACCAGCCACACAACATCCAACACCAACCAAAACAGGCTTTTACATTGTATCATTGATGGCTATTATTACATATTCTATTTACTCTGGTATTATTACATGAAATGTTCTGTAAAATACATTTAGAGTCAGCTGTTTCCACACTGCCACAGGTAAGACAATTTCTGAAGCCTTTTACGTAATAATGAGCTGTCAGATCTTGACACATTTTATATGGAAATATTGGAATCAGCTTATGAAACAAGATGGGTATGTTTTTAATTACAGAATGTATTATGCTTCAAGTGGCTAAACCATAGAAATAAAATACAAATATATACAACGTTGGTTTGTTTTGACAGCTATATTATATAGCTCTGTTTTATGACTTATTTTTGTCTTAATGGTAAAAGAAAAAAAACTTTATAAGAACTTTACACTTCACTTTATTAATTTCTTTATTTTACATATATTTTTGTTTTGATTTAGAGTTTTATTCATAATGAACATTATCACTACTGTTATTGTTCGTCCATTTTGGCGATGTAAAGTTGATCATAATGATTTCCTCTCCGTCCGTTGCATCTTGTCTCTGTGTTGCAGTGTCTCTGACACCTTTTTTGTAACATGGGTATTTGGTTTTAAATGTTATGAATATATATATATACACTACCGTTCAAAAGTTTGGGGTCACCCTAACAATTTTGGGTTTTCCTGAAAAGTCACACTTATTCACCACCATACGTTGTGAAATGAAAGAAAATAGAGTCAAGACATTGCAAGGTTAGAAATATGATTTTGCATTTGAAATAAGATTTTTTTTACATCAACTTGTGCTCGTCAAAGAATCCTCCATTTGCAGCAATTACAGCATTGCAGACCTTTGCATTCTAGGTTAATTTGTTGAGGTAACCTGGGAAAATGCACCCCCACACTTCCAGAAGCAGCTCCCACAAGTTGGATTGGTTGGATGGGCACTTCTTGCGTACCATACAGTCAAGCTGCTCCCAAAACAGCTCAATGGGGTTCAGATCTGGTGACTGCGCTGGCCACTCATTACCGATAGAATACCAGCTGCCTGCTTCTGCTCTAAATAGTTCTTGCACAATTGAGGAGTGTTAGGGTCATTGTCCTGTTGTAGGATGAAATTGGCTCCAATCAAGCGCTGTCCACTGGGTATGGCATGGCGTTGCAAAATGGAGTGATAGCCTCCTTATTAGAATCCCTTTACCTTGTACAAATCTCCCACCTTACCACACCAAAGCAACCCCAGACCATCAATTACCTCCACCATGCTTACAAGATGGCGTCGGCATTCTTCCACATCTTTTCATTTGTTCTGCGTTTCACAAACGTTCTTCTTTGTGATCCAACACTCAAACTTGGATTCATCCGTCCACAACACTTTTTTCCAGTCTTCCTCTGTCCAATGTCTGTGTTCTTTGCCCATCTTAATCTTTTTCTTTATTGGCCAGTCTCAGATATGGCTTTTTCTTTGCCACTCTGCCCTGAAGCCCGAATCCCGCAGCCCTCTTCACTGTAGATGTTGACACTGGTGTTTTGCGGGTACTATTTAATGAAGATGCCAGTTGGGGACCTGTGAGGCGTCTGTTTCTCAAACTAGAGACTCTAATGTACTTATCTACTTGCTCAGTTGTGCAACGCGGCCCCACCTTCTTTTTCTACTCTGGTTAGGCCTGTTTGTGCTGTCCTCTGAAGTGAGTAGTACAACCATTGTGAAATCTTCAATTTCTTAGCAATGTCTCGCATGGAATAGCCTTCATTTCTAAGGACAAAATAGCTGTCGAGTTTCAGATGAAAGTTCTCTTTTTCTGGCCATTTTGAGCGTTTAATTGACCCCACAAATGTGATGCTCCAGAAACTCAATCTGCTCAAAGGAAGGTCAGTTTTGTAGCTTCTGTAACGACCTAAACTGTTTTCAGATGTGTGAACTGATTGCACAAGGGTTTTCTAATCATCAATTAGCCTTCTGAGCCAATGAGCAAACACATTGTACCATAGAACACTGGAGTGATGGTTGCTGGAAATGGGCCTCTATACACCTGTGTAGATATTGCACCAAAAACCAACATTTGCAGCTAGAATAGTCATTACCACATTAGCAATGTATAGTGTATTCTTCAAAGTTAAGACTCGTTAAGTTATCTTCATGAAAAGTACAGTGCTTTTCCTTCAAAAATAAGGACATTTCAATGTGACCCCTAACTTTTGAACGGTAGTGTTATGTGATAGCAGTGTTTTGTTCTTAGAAAAGATCAGTCAGTTTTCTGACACATTGTCTTCTCCCATACTCCCACCGGGAGTCGCCAAATCACATCATCACCAAATCAATCACAGCGCTACAGTTTTTCTTAGGTGAGCTTTATTTCCACTAGTCTGGTCATCCCCAGACCAAGTTCAATCTCTTAGGACTGAACATCAGGGTGACACACTTGCTCCATTCTTTTGGCCACCGACGGTTTAGCTGGTAAATTAGTTTTTCACCAAAGCCGCCTGTAGTAGGCAAACATATTCTTTCTATAGGAATTGTTCCAGAGCAAGTTTCTGTCAGAGAAAACTTCCTTTGAAATCTTTTACAACAGCAGCGGTGGTCGCCATATTGAATGTAAACAAAAAGCTGCTTGCCGTCGCTTCTCTATCGTCATCATGTTAACCCCGTCGATTACGCGCCAGGTGGTAAAGCAAAGCTTGTGATTGGTCAACGCAGATTTCTAACAGAAGTAGGATAGAAAAACATACAGGTTTTCAGTCTAAGACGCGGGGCCAAATCAAATTGCCGGCAGATTGTCTACACTTCAACTGCACCGGCAACATGAAATGCAGATGTTGTATTCTACTGTTGTTTTGTTGTTTGAATCCGTCATCTACCGGCTTGACCCTCGGTGAGTGGATTCTGGAAGCAGTGACGAGATGTCGGAGAACAAAGTGACACGATACAGGGTTCAGATCACAATGTTCTAAAGGTTTAATGAGACAAACAATGGTATCCATTTTCCCTAACAACATATCTCTGTACCCTTGATGATGTGTAGGGGGAGATCGGGGATGGTTGAACATTTTTTTGACTCAGCTCCTATAACTTGCAGAATGTTTGTGGTAGGGAACTCAAATTTTGACACAAGTACCCTCATTTGTCTACTATAAATAGCAATTTTTAATTCTCCACCTTTATCACAGAATAAATTATTTTATGTCAAATGCAAGGAGTGCCATGTTACAACCTACCCCACTACTAGGGCATGTTGTAACAAAATCTGGGTTAAATTTTAACATTAAGATTGAGAACTAAAGACTT
>NC_045742.1:29955056-29957820 GCF_008692095.1 Etheostoma spectabile
TGCAGCAATTACAGCATTGCAGACCTTTGGCATTCTAGCGGTTAATTTGTTGAGGTAACCTGGAGAAAATGCACCCCACACTTCCAGAAGCAGCTCCCACAAGTTGGATTGGTTGGATGGGCACTTCTTGCGTACCATACAGTCAAGCTGCTCCCCACAGCTCAATGGGGTTCAGATCTGGTGACTGCGCTGGCCACTCCATTACCGATAGAATACCAGCTGCCTGCTTCTGCTCTAAATAGTTCTTGCACAATTTGGAGGAGTGTTAGGGTCATTGTCCTGTTGTAGGATGAAATTGGCTCCAATCAAGCGCTGTCCACTGGGTATGGCTGGCGTTGCAAAATGGGTGATAGCCTTCTTATCAGAATCCCTTTTACCTTGTACAATCTCCCACCTTACCAGCACCAAAGCAACCCAGACCATCATATTACCTCCACCATGCTAACAGATGGCGTCCATCATTCTCCAGCATCTTTTCATTTGTTCTGCTTTCAACAAATCTTCTTTCGTTGTATCCAAACACCTCAAACTTGGATTCATCCGTCCACAACACTTTTTTCCAGTCTTCCTCGTCCATGTCTTGTTTCTTTTGCCCATCTAATCTTTTTCTTTTATTGGCCAGTCTCATAGGGCTTTTTCTTTGCCACTCTGCCCTGAAGCCCAGAACCCCAGCCGCCTCTTCACTGTAGATGTTGACACTGGTGTTTTCGGGTACTATTTAATGAAGATGCCAGTTGGGGACCTGTGAGGCGTCTGTTTCTCAAACTAGAGACTCTAATGTACTTATCTACTTGCTCAGTTGTGCAACGCGGCCTCCCACTTTCTTTTTCTACTCTGGTTAGGCCTGTTTGTGCTGTCCTCTGAAGTGAGTAGTACACACCATTGTAGGAAATCTTCAATTTCTTAGCAATGTCTCGCAGAATAGCCTTCATTTCTAAGGACAAGAATAGACTGTCGAGTTTCAGATGAAAGTTCTCTTTTTCTGGCCATTTTGAGCGTTTAATTGACCCCACAAATGTGATGCTCCAGAAACTACATCTGCTCAAAGGAGGTCAGTTTTGTAGCTTCTGTAACGACCTAAACTGTTTTCAGATTGTGAACATGATTGCACAAGGGTTTTCTAATCATCAATTAGCCTTCTGAGCCAATGAGCAAACACATTGTACCATAAGAACACTGGAGTGATGGTTGCTGAAATGGGCCTCTATACACCTGTGTAATATTGCACCAAAACCAGACATTTGCAGCTAGAATAGTCATTTACCACATTAGCAATGTATAGAGTGTATTTCTTCAAAGTTAAGACTCGTTTAAAGTTATCTTCATTGAAAAGTACAGTGCTTTTCCTTCAAAAATAAGGACATTTCAATGTGACCCCTAACTTTTGAACGGTAGTGTATATGTGATAGCAGGTGTTTTGTTCTTAGAAAAGTGAGTCAGTCAGTTTTCTGACACATTGTCTTCTCCCATACTCCCACCGGGAGTCGCCAAAATCACATCATCACCAAATCACATCACAGCGCTACAGTTTTTCTTAGTGTAGCTTTATTTCCACTAGTCTGGTCATCCCCAGACCAAAGTTCAATCTCTTAGGACTGAACATCAGGGTGACACACTTTGCTCCATTCTTTTGGCCACCGACGGGTTTAGCTGGTAAATTAGTTTTTCACCAAAGCCGGCCTGTAGTAAGGCAAACATATTCTTCTTCATAGGAATTGTTCCAGAGCAAGTTTCTGTTCAGAGAAAACTTGCCTTTGAAATCTTTTACAACAGCAGCGGTGGTCGCCATATTGAATGTAAACAAAAAGCTGCTTGCCGTCGCTTCTCTATCGTCATCATGTTAACCCCGTCGATTACGCGCCAGGTGGTAAAGCAAAGCTTGTGATTGGTCAACGCAGATTTCTAACAGAAGTAGGATAGAAAAACATACAGGTTTTCAGTCTAAGACGCGGGGCCAAATCAAATTGCCGGCAGATTGGTCTACACTTCAACTGCACCGGCAACATGAAATGCAGATGTTGTAATTCTACTGTTGTTTTGTTGTTTGAATCCTGTCATCTACCGGCTTGACCCTCGGTGAGTGGATTCTGGAAGCAGTGACGAGATGTCGGAGAACAAAGTGACACGATACAGGGTTCAGATCACAATGTTCTAAAGGTTTAATGAGACAAACAATGGTATCCATTTTCCCTAACAACATATCTCTGTACCCTTTAGATGATGTGTAGGGGGAGATCGGGGATGGTTGTAACATTTTTTTGACTCAGCTCCTATAACTTGCAGAATGTTTGTGGTAGGGAACTCAAATTTTGACACAAAGTACCCTCATTTGTCTACTATAAATAGCAATATTTTTAACTTCTCCAACTTTATCACAGAATAAATTATTTTATGTCAAATGCAAGGAGTGCCAATGTTACAACCTACCCCACTACTAGGGCATGTTGTAACAAAATCTGGGTTAAATTTTAACAGTAAGATTGAAGAACTAAAGACTGCACCATAAAATTTGCATCTATGTAAGTTTATTGTGCATGTGCCAACACTAAAGCATCTTCCTGTGCTTCAAGAGAAACAAATAACTCATCACTGATGGCTAAATGAAGTATGGATCCTAACATTAAATAGGCTTTCTAAAGAACATATTCCGATAATACCTATGAATGTTACACATACAAACGGAAACCTTCAGCAGGGGGTCAGAAGTAGCTCATAATCCATGTAAAATTACAGCCAGCTGTATCAGCATGGTGGTTTGAAATTA
>NC_045742.1:29957830-29959221 GCF_008692095.1 Etheostoma spectabile
AGATGAAATGACTCACATTTTACGTAACAATTTGTAATATAATATATACATGTATCTTACCTAATCTTACAACTTACCTAATTCAAACAGTATCAGTACTGATCAAAATATAGATTTGATCCCAAAAATTACTTTCTTACCTAAAAATTGATGTTTTGGCTGTAAAATCGGCACACTTCTTCTCACAGACATGCATATTCACATGCAAGATCAGGGAGGGAGTGGTTAAACATGAAATTAATCACATTACTCTTATGTTAGCCAATATTGGTGAAAGCGATGCTGTTAAAACTCTCCCTTTGTTACAACCATTCCCGGTCTCCCTGAGATAGGAAAGACTCCGGCTGGGCAGCAGGATTGTCTCATGGTTTGTTCACACAGATACGAAAAGAGTGTTGCCATTTAGAAAATAACTAGACGACTTTCTTCAGAGTTGCCACAGAATAGAATACGGAACGTTATTCGTAGCACCTACCATCATGTTGTGCTCCAGCATGTTCCAGGCGCGAGGACGAAGCATCAGCACCGGAGCCTGACGTATGGGGGGAACATCTGCAAACACATTAGATCAGATGGACTTTTATGATCCCAAATTAGGACATTTTGGTGCTACTGACAAACACACAGAACACATACAGAATACAGGCTACAAGAAATAATAAATAGTATAGAACATTACAACAAATATTTAGAAAATACAAAGCAAAGAATTAAATTGCACTGCCACCATGACACACACACCCATGGAGAACCTTACCTTACCATGCACACTGAATCACAGGGTCAGTCACTGCCCAGTCACTGCAGGTGTCTCATGCTCATACATCCCTTAGTGCATTCATGTGGATTTATTATTTTGTGTCTTTTCTTCTATTGTCCATTTTCTTCGTGTGGATTTGTTGTTTTATTATCCTGTTTATCATGTTTGTGTATGAGGAGTGTGATGTCTTTAAGCTATTGGGACCTTGCATTTCCCCTTGGGGTTCAATAAAGTATCTGTCTATCTAAATAGTATTTATGAAGATTTAAGTAAAACCTAGCCTACTGTACGTTTGTGCAAGTGTATATGATGCTCTCCAATCAAGTAGTTACAGGAACGTAGTTATAGGAACAGTCCACTTTTAAACAGTTCCACTAACTAATCTCCTCCAAAACTGGTTTTGTCTTTTGCATTCGCATCGGCCAAGTGGCCATAGGAACTGGTAGGAGGGGTAAGGGAGTGACGCAAGAACGGCAACATCTTTATTGTGTTTTCACTTGACTTTAGCGCCACAGACAAACCCCTATTTGAGCTAGCTCACAGGAGATTTTGATGTTTCTTGTGGATCCGTCCACATCCCCCTGCAGGGCCTGCACCTCAGCATCAGTCCACTTTTCAGAGTTCAGCATTC
>NC_045742.1:29959231-29963201 GCF_008692095.1 Etheostoma spectabile
TTCTCGTAGTAATTCACGTAGTCAAGTTATTCAAGTATGTTTTGCTGACACAGACGGCGTGGCTTTTACAGTTGGCGCGCTGTGGGGGTGTGACTAGGTCTCCATGCAGAAAAGGTAAAATGGGGAAGACCCTGCCCTGAAATAGGAGCTTAAAGCAATACAGGAACTGTGGTCAGAGGAACTTAATATTCCCCAAATTGGTCCAGTCGGAATGCGAGAAAATGTACTTTCTAGGAAGTGCAAAATTACCGTCATTGTGTTAAAAAATTGTAATGGTACAGGACGGTGACCTGGCTGACATTTGTGTTGCCACACACATATTCCTGGGATGAGTATCAATATAAAGTAACGTACTTACTGGGGAACTGGTTGTGAACCGCCTTCAAAACGTTATGAAGGCCTTTGATCTGGTTGTGATATGTCGGGCAGTTCCCATCATCAAAGTCAACCTGAAAGCAAAGAGAGGACCAGTCTGCAGAGGAAACACAATGGCTATGTGAGGCTGTGCTTAATGCTAAGCTTGTTAGCTTGGTAGCACGCTCACAGTGACAGTGCCAATATGTTGATATTTTAGCAGGTGATATTAGCATGCTAACATTTCCTGTTATGTATTTACTTGTATGGACAATGTATGGGTAACACTATTGTGTTGTGGCTGCTGTAATATGTTTTCTTTATCATTTATTTTCTGCAGACTAGAGTATGTTGTATGTGGACATTGAGACCAGAAGCTGTGGAGGAAATCACTTTTGTATTGGAGTCATGTAATTCTGTGTGGGATGGGCCAATTAGTGGCATGACAAGTAAATACAATGTCATTCATTCATTCATTCCACAAACTACAGCATTTTGTGTGTAAGTTGATAATCTGTCAATGAAGCTTGTTCTGCTGTCCCCAAGTGATGAAAACAAAATTATAAATAAAATCAAATGGAACACAGTATTTGTATTTTCTTCATGTTACTTCATGTTACTACATGTTTTTGTAATGTTACCCTTTAGAGGCTCCATACCAAACAGTAGACCAGACATGTACAGTTCTTGTCTTGGTCTGGTGTGTCACAGGTGAGTAACAGAGGCGCTACCTGAATGCCTTGTGCTGGTGACTGGAGAGCTTTAATAAACCGCTGCGTATCACAGGGAGCCAAGTCCCCAATGTCCACGTGTCTTCTCTGGAGCCTCGGGGGGACAGGGAGCACCCTCCAGGCCGGGTCGGCCCTGATATGGCTGGTATTTTCCAGAAAGCTCGGCAGATCACCTGTAAGGTCCAAATGGGCCTTTCTGGACACTCGTAACCGCAGGACCTGAAGACAGAATCACAGATTCCTCATCCTGAGTTCAACACGTCCTCCATGCACTGAATAGAAAAAAAGCTTTTTTTTCTGCTGTCTCACCTGATCCACCTCCTCGTTAAATGTGGAGACCAGCTCGTGGAGGAAGAGGAGGGAGTCTGCAGTGAAAAGTGTCTCATATTCGGCTTCTAGACCTGTGGGAGGGGGGGACAGCTCCATGCTGACTGGACCCTGTGGACGAGGAGAGTCTATGATGCGGGTTTATTAAGGTCAACATCCATACTGCAGGAAGGCGGTTCTATGCAGCTGGGGCAGTGGTCCTGCTCCACGCCCGCTACGCCCTGCACTGCTACTGCTAGCATTTCTAGTCATAGTTTAATACTTTAATTGCCATCATACGAACAGCTATAATTAATATAAATCATATTTCTCTATATCTGTTTGAGTCCGTCTGGGTCCCAACCGGCAGAGGCAGATGGCCGCTCACCAAGACACCTGGGTCTGTCCGAGGTTTCTGTTGCTTCAAAGGCTCGCTCTTTATGGGAAATAGTTGCGTCTCTGTAAATGAAACAGAGTGTGGTCTAGAACTACTCTATCTGTAAAGTGTATTGAGATAACTCCTGTTGTGATTTGACACTATAAATAAATTGAAATTGAATATACGTGGCCCCGAAAAGCGACATGACCCTTTAAAGTTACTTGTTGTGCATACAACTTTAACAGGAATGCCTGTGCTGGATACCAATACTCAAAGAATAACAGTACAAGATGGAAGATCTGAAAAAGTGAAGACGCGATGCAAATGTACTCTGACCGAGAGGAGTGACGGTATCAAGGCACGACATAAACCTGCATTTGTGAATTGAATTGTCATTTAGAAGCAGCTCAACCGGCTGTAAGCACAAAATCAATCTATTAGAGTTATGGAAAACAGCTTTAATATGATGCATTCAAGTGAAAGGGAGCAATGGGATCATATGGAGTCCTGTTTGTGTCCACCTGAGGAATGTTAGTTCTCTCGTTTTAGCTCCGTTTTAAGTTTCATACAACTCTTGGGGTAAGTATTGTTCTTTTCAGCTGCTGAATGCTCCACTGTGTTCAACACCTGCACACAGAAAATAACTGCTTTTTATTTAACATGTATTTATTCAGGAGAGGTTCACTGAGAGGAAGCTTTTCTTTTGCAGGAACTCCCTAAACCCATGCACACATTCATAAGCAACTTCAAAGAATTGGTTTTGGTTAAGTGTCTTGCTCAAGGCCCCCCCCCCCCAGTATTTTCATGAATCATGAATTTTCATAACTAAATGATTGGTTGGTCTAGCCTCAAACATCAGAAAGCAGTGAACATTTCATGAATCCTGGTTGATAGCTACACTGCAGTGGTGAGGTACTCAAAGCATAGGGAGTAATATGACTCACTCCATCACTGCAAAGAACCAGTTAGCACCTGGACTTGTCTGAAAACCAACCAAACGTTGTAGGATTCAATGGGCAAAAAGATGCTAAAATGTTTCATAGAGCTGAGAGGAGCTGCAGAGATGGTAATTGTCGGTGGGTCCATTATGTTCATTATGTGAAATAAATGAAATCCCTTGAGGAATAGGTTTCAGGAGCGCCCAGCACCTGCCATCTAAGCAGTGGTGGAACTTAACTAAGTACATTTACTCCAGTACTGTATGTACTTAAGTACAAATTTGAGGTTTGTGTACTTTACTCATGCCCCTACTTCTACTCCACTAAATTTCAGACATAAATATTCTACTTTTTACTCCACTACATTTATCTGACAGCTTCAGTTACTAGTTCCTTTACACATTAAGATTCCAGCACACAAAAAACATGTAGGTTATAAAAGGTGATGTTTTATTATGAACAAAACTAGCCAACAATATAACGTCCTACAGGTCCAGCTGAAATTAGTGGACCATTAAAAACCCAACTTACTGGATACTTTTACACTTTCTAAAATGTGAGGATTTTTTGGCAAGGAGTGCTTTTACTTTTAATACTTTAAGAACATATTCCTGATGACACTTACATACTTTTGCTTAAGAACCATTTTCAATGCACTTTTCCTTGTAACAGAGTATTTTTACAGCGTGGCATTAGTACTTTTACTTCATTAAAGGATCTGAATACTTCTTCCACCACTTCACCTTACTTTGATTCAATCAATCAACAATCAATCAATCAATCAATCAACATTTATTTATATAGCACTTTACAGCACCAACAGGTGTCCAAAGTGCTTTACATCAACAAGAATAAAACAAACACAACATTCAAAAAACAGACAAAGCATAGAAGCATAGAAAACAGTAAAACAGATAAAGTTACCTAACATCAGAAAAAGAGTTGTTGCACCACTACTGTGTATTAAAGCCATTCTAAATAAATAAGTTTTAAGTTTTGATTTAAAATGAACAACATCCGTTATAGTGCAAATGTCTGGTGGGAGCTTGTCCAGAGTTGGGCCAGAACAGCGAAAGCCCGATCGCCCCACTGCTGTACCCGACCTCGGGACTTCTAGAGTCGTAGATCGGAAGACCGCAACAGACGAATTTTGACACCCAAAGTTAAAAGCTCGGACAAATACTCTGGGGCAAGGCCATTTGGGGCTTTAAAAACAAACAATGCAACTTTAAAATCAATTCTAAAACGCACCGGAAGCCAGT
>NC_045742.1:29963211-29965656 GCF_008692095.1 Etheostoma spectabile
AAGAACGGGAGTAATGTGTGCACTCCAAGAAGTATTTGTCAGAAAGCGAGCAGCAGCATTTTGCTTTAGATTCAAGCACCATAACATGTTGTACACCATTTCATTTCATTCTTTACTTTCATGCACAAGAAATATTCAAGGCAAAGCACCAACACATCTGAAACAGCCATTTAACTATCACTACTCTAACACTAAGTCTCATGAAACTGCTCTAAAGTTCAAAGTCCATCATGCCCCACACACACCCGAACGCCTCCTCACATAGTTTGTCCTTTCCATCATCCATAATGCGGCCATCTGTATTGTCCTTAATGTTGATTTTTGCCGCACAATAAAGAAATACACTGATACTCACAGGCATGCTGATGGCAGGGCTCTGTTCCCTCTGTAGTGGACTTTGGTTATGGTCTTCCTTTTCCCACTGTTTGAACAGGAAGGTGTTTGTGTGTATGCAGAGTTTAAAGTCCTAAAATTTCTGTTATACTTCACCATGTCAGGCTATTAAGACACTGTGTGCCTTGCAATAGCAATCCGGTCAAAGCAGTGATTTATTTGTCGTTTTATTTTATTAGGAAATTACATCTAGTAATGACCAGAACTGAACTGCCAGAAAACTTGGATCCACCATTCCTCAATATGCTTTTTCCGTCCAGTTCTAACCCTTGTTAGCCTGGGCAAACCCCCCGCTTTAATCTAATAACAAAGGCAACCTGGGAACTAAACGTGCCTTCTGTAAGTGGTCTCAGCACTGTTCAAATGCATGTTGGCTCTCCTTCCACCTTTTTGGATATCCTAATATATATGTCTCTGTACTGATGATGCCTTAAATCAGAAACACCCTGCCTAAAGATGCTTTACAGTTTTGTTTTGGTGGTTTCTTTAGTTTTGCATTGCTCTAAGTACCAAGTGCAAGCCTTTTGCTGCCTCTGCAGTATCTTAGAGTGGAGGTTCCCAGCCTGTAACCCTAACCCAAAGTGGTCATAGGTTGTAAAAAAAAAGTATGGAATCAAATTATTGTAATTTGAATTATTTTTTTAGTGGCCAAAGGGAGAGTTCCCAGTGTTTTACAAGTACATATCAAAATGTGAGAAATGTAAACAAAACAATAATAATTGCCTTGTTGACAATGCCAATGAATGTTTAGTAAGATCCAATTTTTACAGTCCATGGCATTACTTCTGTGTACACGTCTTCATCCTGTTCACTAGAAACATTGTATTTGTAATCATTTGTGTGACTTTTATTTAGAAAATATGAACCGGATGTCGTGCGTGTTTCCGTATCTGCTTTAGGCCACCATAGTCTCTACAGGGTTGTACTGGTGTGATTAACGGTGCAAATACATTAATGAAAAGCCATGGAAGACAAGGCACAGATACAAGAGGCGATTAAAACCCAAGGTGAAGTCGTTCGGAAGTTAAAGTCAGAGAAGGCGAGCAAAGAGCAGGTCAGTACTCAATGTTAAGTTCTTCACATGCGGGTAACAGCATGTCCATTCGGCATTTAACAGAAGGGGCTTGCTAGCTAGCCGTACTGCATAGCTAACGCACCAAACCCCGTTTAACTTTCTGTCAAAGTAGTGTGGCCTTTAGCACATACTGTTTTCCACAACTGAATCAATGCTCTCTGGTCTATTATAAGACACTTATTTATTCGGCAGACATTATGTCCACTAACGCTTGCGTATTAAAATGAACCTCCCATTATAAAATATGAACTTCTTCCTCTGCCATTTATAAGCCGAATTATTTGGGAGATGACAATGATTCAGAAAACACAATTCGTTATATTGTACGGTGCATGAGTGTTCAGTGATAAGGGAGTCAACATTAAAGTAGCGCTAAATTATGGTAACCTAGGTACAACAGCCTGTTGGCTCTGCGCACTGGGACCACTAGCTAGCTGTTTAGCCTGCTACCTCACCATGCTTAAGGCAGAAGAGACTGCTTGTCGCCAAAGGTACGGCTGTAAGAAACGGCTCAAAACCAGATATAACGTTAGTACCTTTTATTTGCAAAGGGACGTTTTAGAAGACTCCGTCCCCATGCGTCTAAACATGAACTTGAAATGTGTAAGGATATAACGTAAGCTGATGCAATAACTTGCCTTATTAACACATGCAGATGCTATCAAAAATATGAAAGCGCCTGTGACAATTTAAAGTATGTAACGCTAGCCGATGTGTTCAGGTGCCAGGTTAATGTCGGTGGTCTGAAACACGGAACTGACAGGGCAATGCTGTCTTTATCATCAGCCAGCACAAAGATTATGACTATGTGCCAGTCAGCTGTTCTGGGCTACTGGGTGATGTTTATAGTCCTCTTCCTCTGTCATCCACAGTAGAGCATATTGCAGCATGTGGAGGGCTTTGAAGTTTTGTGTGAATTGAACGTTTCATAACAAAAATGTAATGCATATTTATATATATATATATATATATATATA
>NC_045742.1:29965666-29974389 GCF_008692095.1 Etheostoma spectabile
TATATATATATGTGTATATGTATATATATAATCAATGTAAGCTTTGTGTCCTTCATTTGTCTTGTTTGGTCTGAAATCTCTGCTATGTTAGGGATGTTTGAGACCCGCCTTTTCCCACCATGACATCACCAGGGGCCGCGTCTATGCAGTCACACATGGTGCAGTAGTTATTGGAAGTGACAGTGCAGAGTTCAGTAGGTCTTTTTCACAGGAGACATCATCACAGTAGGAAACGCACACGTTATTAATTACTTGTTAATAATAATAAGTTATATATAATAAAAGGTGGCTCTGTTCTATTAAAGTGAGCTGTGACAGTGAGCCAGAATGCACAATAGCAGGGCCGTGGAAGTAAGGCAGCTCATTCAATGTTGCACTTAAAAGCATCTTACACACAGTCGCTAGCGCTAAACCCACCAGACTCCATTTAAAAAAAACAATGCTTTTAGCGTGTATAGAGCCAATGTATTTTCACATGTAAATCAGTAAGCTGTGATGGTTGTAAAAGTGGAAAGACAACCCCAAAATGGTTTTTCATAGTTTTATTTTGTTCCTGTCGACTTTGATTGAAGTGTATTTTACGATGCTAAAATTATTCTTTATTTACATGGAGTCTGGTGGCTTTAGCAAACGCAATTTTGCAGATGTTTTTGTTTCTTATTTTTAAAAATAGGATCTTATGCTTTAACAGAGGTCGACCTCCTTAGAAATCCTTTCCATAATATTGTCAGACACTTAGAATATTACTCTAAGCCTGTCAGTGGCTAAACGAGCACTTTTGTGAACGTAAATACAAGCTGCACAATTGTTTTAAAATGCTGGGAACACTAAATGCACTCGACACAGATTTGATACCCGGTCAGAGCAGGACTGTGCGTGTTTTGTGTGCTGCGTTGGGCTGGCGTCTTTGATTGACTTGATTTTATGTGATCTCATGTCCTGCCCTCCACCCTATGATGATGATGATGCGTCATGCCCCCCCCCCTAGTGACAGGGTTGCTTACCACTTTTCTCCTGTTCTTCCTGCCTGGCCCTGGATTACCCTTCATCATCTACCTCACTGTCTCCTGGACATCTTTGCTCAACTCACTTCCTGGTTCTGCTGCTATCGGCCGTTGGGATTGGCTGCTGTGGCTGACCCTGTACAACTCCACTGGACATTGCTGTACCCATGATGCACTCCTGAACTTTAACCGGTCGGATTTCTGGACTTATTGTTCTTTTTGTCCGTGCTGTGGGACCAACATGCTGGCCGTGTTCTGTGTGCGTGCTTGCTCTGGTCTGGGGGGCCTTCGGACTGCAACACGGGTCCGATCTGTCCATTCTCTACCTGGGATCACTGTTGCGCAGGTAGGCCTCTGGAGGTGTGTGTGTGTGTGTGTGTGTGTGTGTGTGTGTGTGTGTGTGTGTGTTGTGGTGGTGTGTTGTGTGTGTGTGTGTGTGTGTGTGTGTGTGTGTGTGTGTGTGTGTGTGTGTGTGTGTGTGTGTGTGTGTGTGTGTGTGTGTGTGTGTGTGTGTGTGTGTGTGTGTGTGTGTGTGTGTGTGTGTGTGTGTGTGTGTGTGTGTGTGTGTGTGTGTGTGTGTGGTGTGGATTTTATAACCTGAAAATAATCAATTTCACGATTATTATGCATTAATTAATTTCCCTGCTTAGGCATAACAACCTTTTTATTGAAATTCATCTGAAAAGATTAGAGACTAGAAGTGAGTCAGTCACACCACAAACAAAAGCCCAGTGTTGTCTTCCCGTTGACCATTTGTTTTTCTGGGTCAAACTTTTGTTTTGTTTGTTTCAACTTTTTGTTTTGGTTGAAAGAAACTAAAGGTTCTGATATAGAAATTTTTTGAAAATGGGTCAAATTTGATCCGAGGACAACAGGAGCGTTAAAGGCTCGGACACACCAACCCGACGACCGACCCCCGGCAGAGGAGGCAGTCGGACTGATCAGCCGGCTCCCGTCTCCCAAAATGTGTCCCTAACAGCAGGTGGCGCTAATATTGTCACCCTGAAAACTGGAAATGATGAAATCTCTGTAGACCTAAACACAGAGCACTCTGTCGTCAGTCGCTGTTTTCACCAGAGAGCGTTGATAGTCGTCAAGAAGGATCGTTGTTGTCATTACTCTCTGAACGGAAGAAAATACGATGGCTAGAAATGAGAAGATATTGGTGTTGTCAGCTCTCGTTTTCTCGTGCAATGATTTGCTAGTCAAGGGCAACGGCCGTTGCAGCTGTCCTGAAGTCAGGGGGGGGGGGGGGGCTGCTCTGTGTTTTCCTTGGTTTGATAACGTTGTGAAACGTAAAAAAAAAAAAAAAAGCATTACAAAGTTATCCCAGCACGGGGACGCCGTTGCACATTGCTCTAACTCCTTATCTCCACCGGATGTGTAACGGCTGTGGATCCACTCCGGAACGGCGACAGTCATTAGGTTTCCATTAAAGTCAATGTGTGCGTTTCCACTGACTGCAGAACGGCTGCGTTCCAACTCCTTCCCACCTCCGACAATAAAACGTCCTGTTAATTTTCCAAATAAAATCCACCATACTCACGGCGGATCTTATTTCCCTGCACTACGCCTAGAAAACAGCACAGAGTTGTTTCCTCTCTACTCTTCTGGATGGAAACAAACTGTTGTTGGTTTTCTGGTTCTATTCTACGTGAATTTGCGATTCTCGTGTGTCCTCGAGACTTCAGCTGTCAGTCATGGCCGCAGCCGTTCCGCAACAAATCCGGACCAGGTGGTCGTTGACGGACGGCGGAGCACGGAGCCACCACACAGCGGAGCCGATCCTCAGCCGTTTTGCATCCGGTGGAAATTGAGGGTGACAGTTCATTCCCGCAGCGACCGGTCCCAGTGTCTGATGTGCGCAAATGTTCATGTTGTCAAGGAGGTTTAATAAGAACTGCACAGTCTGCCACACGGAACCTGCAGTCGGTTAACAGTTGGTGTCGTGGAGCCCTGATAATTACAGTTAATTAACCGTGATGTTTTAAAGCACGGTGAATAATGAAATCAGGTAACCGCTGCATCCCTAGTTGCTACATGGCATCGTTAGTTTTTCAAGTTTCTCATTGACGTGTGTGCGTGTGTGTGCGTGCGTGCGTGTGTGCGTGTGTGTGTGTGTGTGTGCGTGTGTGTGTGTGTTTGCAGATTGATGAAGAGGTAGCCAAACTGTTGCAGCTGAAGGCTCAGATAGGAGGAGACGATGGCAAACATCAGTTTGTCCTCAAGACGGCAAAGGTAAGACCCTCGTGCTCCTGTATTCAAACACATGCTTTTACTTCAGAAAGGGAAATAAAAACACATTCTGTCGGGCCAACATGGTTAAATTAAATTTATGATTTGTATCTTGGATGCTCTCCAATGCAGATGGAATCTGGCTCTCACTGTGACGATGACATCCATTCAGTTTGAACACATTCATAACAACATATATGCTCACGTGATGCCTAAACGTGGTTTAGGTGTACATTATACATGAGTTGAACCTGTTGTACCTCACTGTGGATGGTTTATGACCATAACTTGGGACATCAGGATATTTCCAAAACCCATTTTCCCCTTCAGCTAACACAACACATGAGGAACCGTAACTAGCAGCAAACAACAGATCTGTTTTGCAGAACTGTAAGATTCTTAAAACTCACTCAAGTAGCTCAGGGGTGGCAGCGGCTCAGTCCATTGGGACTTGGGTTGGGAACCGGAGGGTTTCCCGGTACCTAGTGTGGATTGGTAGCTGGAGAGATGCCACTTCACCTCCTGTGAAGTTGAGCAAGGCCCCCCCAAACGCTCAGGCCGCTGGTCCAGCAATGGCAGCCCACTCCCTCTGGTGTGTGTGTGTGTGTGTGTGTGTGTGTGTGTGTGTGTGTGTGTGTGTGTGTGTGTGTGTGTTGTGTGTGTGTGTGTGTGTGTGTGTGTGTGTGTGTGTGTGTGTGTTTGTGTGTGTGTGTGTGTGTGTGTGTGTGTGTGGGATTACTAACAAAACGAATGTAAATAATTTTCGCCCTCATATACAGGATCAATTATAATGTGAAAAAATGTCACATTAACTTAGCCAGTTTACTCACTACAATTCATATATTTCAGGGTTTTCCTATGCCTTTATAAGTCTTGGGTGTGGCCCCCTGAACACATTTTTTCCTGCATGACTTTCCCCTGAACACACTGTAAAAAACACGGTCTCTGTAGACAGCCCAGACTCCACAAACAGCAACAAAAACAAACTACACCAACCTGCACCCTAAAAAACATTAACATGTTCCAGGATTCATGGTTAGATGTTGGGTGGGGGGTTAGTGCACGTGCACATGAAGGTGTGGGGAGTGGAGGACAGAGAAGTGTGAAGAGGGAAGTTAGAAGGTGGCGAGAACTCCGCCGGCAGAAGGGCTTCTAACCCAACATTCAGGCGGCTCTGTTTTTGCTGGTAAACCCATTTTGGTTTTTCTAAATGGCCGTTCATGTTCGTCCTCACTACCAACACAAGGACATGGTTAGCTAGAGTCAGCGCTAACCTTTTAGGTCTCTACAGCTAGATAGAGGAGGGAGGGGCGTTTTGTTTGACAATACTTCCAACGTCAACAAGAAGTGACGTCACCCAACATCACTCAGAGCACCTTTTTAAGCTTTTTTAATTGATTTATCTGCTCTAGCTTTTCCAAAGTTTTAGACAAGGGAGGGTGATAATAACGGTCCACAATGACGTGAAATAGCATTTTTGTTTTGTTAAAGTAAAACAAATTTTCTCGAGGAAAGACCCTTTTACCCTTCCACCAAAGTTGCACAACTAAGTCTTCGATGAGCCCAGGGAAAACACTGGATTCCTTTGAAAGCTTTCACCTGACAGTCCGACTGAAATGCAGCGAATGTCTCTCTGCCAGGGAACGAGGGACTACAACCCCAAGCAGATGGCCATCAGAGAGAGAGTCTTCAACACCATCATCGGCTGCTTCAAACGCCACGGAGCAGAGACCATCGACACACCTGTTTTTGAACTCAAGGTAGATTTGCACGCGACACAACTGAACACATTCACCCCTCAGCGCTAGGGCTTGAATATTGCTAAACATATATTAACCGGGCTCAACACTAACTTTTTTAAATGGTCGCTGGGAGGGGTGCATGATATATCACCTCAACACCATTATCACAAGATCACGTTGTGCAATATTATATAGAAAGAGTTGCGATAAGTGTGTAATATTTAGTTTATTTTGTGGAGCGATGCGTCTCGTCCGGGGCTACAAATGTATTTTGATGCGTTTTCCCGTAACTTTTGTACTTTTACATATGTTTAAAAATATCAAAATTAAAATCGATATTGCAATGTTCATAATTGATATCACAGTATCACTTTATGTTAATATTGTGCAACCCTAGTTCACAGCTTAGCAACCAGGAATCAGCCTTTGGTTGCCGAAATTGACAACACGGTTACCATGTTTTACCCCTTGTGTTTTCCCTTCAACCGTGCAACTCTTTGTTTTTCTGGGTCACAATTGAAACTTTTTTTTTTTTTTTCAACGTTTTGGTCGTCTTTTTCTTTGTTCCTTTTTTGTTTTTGAAGCTTTTTTTGGACATTTTAGTCTCTTCTTTCAATGGTCTTTCACAAAAAAATTGATTTGCATTGATTGATTTAAAGAAAGCTGTGGCCCGCTCATTAATTTTTCTTGTGAAGAGCGTGGTGTGGAACAAGCTGTTTTTATGAAAATTTGGTTGAAAGACACTTTTCTTCTTTTTTTTTTCCAAAATGGGTCAAAGTTGACCCGAGGACAACACAAGGGTTAAACTGCCAATATATGGAGCAATTCATTTCTTATTTAACTACCCAATATGTTAATGAAACAATGAGAGGGTGGCTTGCAATATATTTTCCCATCCCTCTCAAATATGGGTGCAACGGATCACAAAACTCACGGATCGGATCACGGTTTTGAGTCACGGATCGGATCGATTTCCATATCGGCAGAAAACTGTGGAACGTAAATGATTAAGAAAGATGTAATAACTTAACAAGAATGACTTCTTTCACCAGTACATTTCCTGTTAAAAGAAAAAAACAGATGAGAAAAGGGTATTTTACAATGACTTTGAATGCACCATGATGTTTCCTAGTTTACCAGTAAACGCAGCATTCTGTCCCGTCTGTTGTTTTTCAGACAGTTTGTGTCTTTTAGCTCGTAGCGTTAGCGGCAGACTGTTGGACGTCCCGATGCTACACAGAGGAACGTCAAAATACACTAAAGTTCTGATAAATGAAATTTTAATAAATATGGAAAGTCTATAAAAAAGATATTAAACTTAAAGTCCTTTGATCAAAAACACAATACCAAAAAAAATCGAAGCTCAGGGACGTTGTAGAGCGCCCTCTGGTGGACAGACGTCAACACTCAATACATGGTTGAAGGGTGTTTAGGCCTTTTTTTTAAATTTTATTTCTTACATATTAATTTATTGAATGCTGATGCCGATAGTTTGGAAAATGTTAAATATAGGCCGATAATATCGATCTGGCTCTAAAGGAAATCATTTCCATTGTTTAATTGAACGTTCTGCAGATATTTTTTTTCAACTAACAAAAAATCTCTGAGTGTCTTTCGCGATACGTTGCAGCCTTCACGATGTGCTTATTGCGCCAGTTGATATCGCAATGGCAATTATTAAAAAAATAAAATAAATAAGAAGTGAGATATTGTGCCGCCCTACTCTGTGCATGCGTGCCCGGCGTCTCCCATTCACCGCTGTGACGTTGTGTCCTCTGTGTGTGGTGTGCAGGAGACGCTGACAGGGAAATATGGAGAAGATTCCAAGCTCATCTACGACCTCAAAGACCAGGGAGGAGAGCTGCTGTCCCTCAGATATGACCTCACTGTATCCCCCAACACACAGCAGGGCTTTTCATGACTCTAAATGGGCCTTTGGGTGGCGGGGGGGGGGGAGATGATACGCACAGCAGCTAGCATGATCGGTTTGATTGCAGTCAAAGCAATGAGTCTGGTTCCTTATTTAACAGAAATCTATGCATTTGTCTGGTTTTCCTTCACTGCCAATCATTTAGTATGTGTCTGCCATCCCATTATTCTTAAGTTTCTATTCATTGAAGAAATGTGGAATCACGTCTCTTCTTTCTTCTTTGTTTTGGAAAGGTTATAGTTTATTTATTTTAGTCTGGTTGTTCGTGGTGGAAAACAGATTGTCAATGAATAATTATTTTTGTATCGTAGTTTTTGTCATCCGAAAGAGTGTGTGTTCCTTGACCTGCCCTCTCTCAGGTGCCCTTTGCCCGCTACCTGGCCATGAACAAGATAACCAACATCAAGCGCTACCACATCGCTAAGGTGTATCGCCGTGACAACCCGGCCATGACCCGCGGGCGCTACCGGGAGTTCTACCAATGTGTGAGACTTCCTCCGATACGTTTTCACTCCCGCCAGGGACACAGAGCCGCTGCCTGGCTGGACTGTTAGGTCTTATGTAGACGGACCGGGTTTAATTTTTGTGTCTGTCTGTCTGTCTCTGTGTCTGTGTCTCTGTGTGTCTGTGTGTGTGTTTCAGGATTTTGACATCGCAGGGCAGTACGATGGCATGATTCCAGATGCTGAGTGTCTGAAGATTGTCCATGAAATCCTCAGTGAGCTGGACCTCGGAGACTTCCGTATCAAGGTTTGTCACATTTATTCAGTGTGATTTCTTGTCATTTACTGTAAAGGTGTGAGTCCGACTTTGACTTGCAATCTCAGTGACCGCGTCCTCCGTTTCCAGGTCAACGACAGACGCATCCTTGACGGGATGTTTGCTGTGTGCGGCGTCCCGGATGACAAGTTCCGCTCCATCTGTTCAACAGTGGATAAACTGGACAAGGTGAGTGCAGGCTCTGAGCTTTTTTGTTTTTCAAGTCCTTCAATACCCACCAGGTCTGGATTTGTTTGCGGAACGGCTGTGGCCATGACTGACGCACAAGGACCCACGAGATCTCGCAAATTCATGTATGACCGCGGGATATAACAGGATGTAGTATCTATAAACATTGGTTTGGCAATTCAAGACTTATCTGATGTGAACGCCTTCCACACGCCTCTGTTGTTTTCCCTTCTCTCTATCATTGACCAGTATCTAGTTGGAATGTCACGATGCATTGTGAATCGGTTAAAAATCGATTGATATAAATGTGCATAGAGCAGGTACCAGATAGCTAATATCGTTAGCTGGCTTAAACACGGTTAAAATGCTGACAGCTAGACGGTGTACAGTCAGTCTGCAGCTAAAGACACAGAGGAGACAGCAGGGACACTGCTGCTGTCGGATTAACAACAGTGACGGGACTGTAGTGTTGTGTTTTGGGTCCGTCTCCGTAATCTTGCGTTGCGTTCAATGTTGTTGTAAAATACCCTTTCAGCCATCTATTGTTTTTTCTTTTTGTCGGTTAACAGCAAACTGTTGAATGAAGTTCAAATAAATTATTTAAATCAAACCATACGGCCTTAACAATGAACAAGCTTTTCTTTAATCTTTCTTTTTTTTATTAAAGATTAATTAATCTTAATTAAAGATTTTTCAATTGCACGGTTGTGGAGAGTGTATACAAATAAAGGAATATTTTTCAGTCATTGAATTTTGAAATCGTCAGAAAACTGTCGTGAATCGTATGGAATCATGAATATAGTATACGTTACATCCCTAGTATCTGTCTTTGAGTCATGTCCTTGTGTCTTTCTGACCCCCCCC
>NC_045742.1:29974399-29990074 GCF_008692095.1 Etheostoma spectabile
CCCCCCAGATGCCCTGGGAGGACGTGAAGAAGGAGATGGTGAATGAGAAGGGCTTATCGGAGGAGGCTGCCGACCGAATCGGAGAATACGTCAGTTTGCAGGGTGAGACTTCCCCAAACTCACACAAAATGGGACATCTGTCCTCAGAAATGCTGTCCAGTCAGCTGGCGGCTTGTCCAAGCTCATCCAATGGGATCAGTTGCTGGTTTTGTTAGTCTTCTAGACCAGGGGTCTTCAATGTTTTTCAAGCCAAGGACCAGTTAGAGAGAGACGAAGCAGGGACCCTCTTCTACATATATTGTATAAAATGTTTCATATGAAACTGGGCCTATAATAACGTATAAGCTTTTATACATAACTTTTTTTGGTGCATACAATACTAAGCTATTAAATAATAATTGTTGGCATACATGTGGAACAGTACATTAATATTTACAGTCTACGGTAGGTCTGCACGATTAATAGTTATAAAATCGCTATCTCGATTCTCCCTGTTCACAAATAAAAAAATTTTTAAATGACTTCTCATTTAATTTTACGAGCCGGCTACATCACACATAAAATTGATTTTAATGCGCTACCAAGCGCCGCAGTGCTCTCCCTTCTCTTCATTGAAGCCTCCATGTGTACAGGCTTGTGGTGACGTGCAATGTGCTACAGGTGCCAAAAACGATCTGTCTTTGGTACTGCCAGTTTGATTTGTTTGTCATGGTTCATGTGTGCAATAAACATCACACTTCGTTAGAAAAGAATTATGGCATGGAATCGTAATATCAATTATAGGCTAGAGAATCGTGATTCATATTTCTCCCCGAATCATGCAGGCCTATAGATGGTCAATCTAATGTTTGCGGTGCGGGCGAGACCCAACCCACGCGCTGCGGGAGCGCGCGGTAATGCTCAGAAACCCACGGGGAGCGAGCCGGAGCGGGATTAAGAAATGTCGCGCGCAGGGCTCTACTCTGCAGCCTGTCTGCTGCTGTGGTTTAGTGTGCGCTGCTTGTCAAACAGCTGCTGGTGTTGCAGGTGGAATGGACCTAGCAGAGCGCCTCCTGCAGGACCACAGGATGTCTCAGAGTAAGCAGGCGTGTGCCGGCCTGTCGGACATCAAGCTGCTCTTCAGCTACCTGCAGCTCTTCCAGGTCACAGACAAGGTACTACCGTTCTACTTTAATCCTCAGCATGGATGTTTTTTTTTTTTCCTGCACTTTATTCTTTGTTTGTTTGTTCACACCCTGTCTCTCTCCCCTGCAGGTGGTGTTTGATCTGAGTCTGGCCCGCGGTCTCGACTACTACACAGGAATCATTTACGAGGCGGTGTTGACTCAGGCCGGGGTGGCCCCGGCACCCGCCGAAGCCCAGAACGGGGCGTCAGCAGAGGAGAGCGTCAGCGTGGGCAGCGTGGCGGGCGGCGGGCGCTACGACGGCCTGGTGGGCATGTTCGATCCCAAAGGCAGGAAAGTGCCTTGTGTCGGTGTCAGCATCGGCATCGAGAGGATCTTCTCCATCATGGAGCAGAAGGCGGAGGTGTGTGTGTGTGTGTGTGTGTGTGTGTGTGTGTGTTGTGTGTGTGTGTGTGTGTGTGTGTGTGTGTGTGCTGGGGGGGGAATCACCAGATGTCTCCCGATATGATATCATCTCAATACTAATGCAACGATACGATATTATTGCGATTTTAAACATATTGCAATATTCTGCTAATTTTTCCCAATTTCAAATGATATCCCCAAAAGGAAACTGTCAACATCTGTTTCATCTAAAAATATCAATTTCTCGGTTTATTGCTGCAAAATGGGATTGTCAAGCAGACAAACTGACCAACACATATAGTAGAAGATCAATACTTGGCGCCTGTGTATTGATACAGTATTGCCACTGAAAATATTGCGTTTCTATGCTTTATCGATTTCTTCATTTTTTTTTTTCTACCCCTAGAGCGTGCATGCACAGACTGTAACTGTGTGTTGTTCAGTGTGTGCAGACTGTAACTGTGTGTGTGTCTGTGTGTTTGTGTGTGTTGTTCAGGCGTTAGCAGAGAAGGTCCGGACCACGGAGGTTCAGGTGATGGTGGCGTCGGCTCAGAAGAACCTGCTGGAGGAGAAACTCCGACTCATCACGGAGCTCTGGAACGCTGGCATTAAGGTGTGTGTGTGTCATATGACTGAGTGATTGACACCTCCCTGAGTGTGTTTGCACCTGTTAGGGCGGGACAAATGACACCTTGGTCATCCTTACTGGTAGAAAGAATTTGTGACCTAATGAGTTCCCATCCATCACCGGCCCACCTCCAACCTGAGCCGAGTCTAATCAGCCAGATTAACTGAAGACAGCCACAGCCGATCACTGGACCTGCAGATATGTGCTTCAGCTTTAGAAACACTCTTCACCGTGTCATTTTAAATATATTTCACTGATAGTCCTTTCCGCTGTACATTATAGATTATAAACTGCCCAGATATTTGATAAAATGTAGCTGAAGGGGATTAGTCTGGCTCCGCCCTCCTACGTACTTTGGCTCAATTTTCATTTTCCTTCAGTACACCGTTTGGTTTTGTGGTATATTCTTGGCTTTTCTCCAGCCAGTCTATACCGAGAAAGATGACGTTGAGGTTTTGCGCTAGTTTGAGTTGCAGTTCCGTAATTGCGGCGGAGAAAGATGCGAGCGAAGCCGTTGTGGCAACGCTGCCGAATATCCCAAAGTTACGCTAGAACAATCTTTGCTGAGTTTCGTTGGTGGCCATGATGTTGTGGCCCTCCTGCCCATGGGGTTCTGGAAAAAATAGATTTTCCAGCTCGCTCTGTTAGTGGTGAAGGAGTAGGCTAAGGCTAACGCTATCAATCCTAAGCCGACGTTAAAACAAACATTAGCGACTGGTTATGGCAGGTCCAATGGTTTTAAACTTTACCGCCTTCACTGAAGTAAACACTTGTTAACAGTCTGGTACCAAAACCAAAAGATTCAGCTGGGATGTAATACTGATCCAGTTCATATTTTATAGTATTTCAATTTTTTGTATTTGTCCTACTAAAAAAAAAGTACAGTAACATTTGAAGAAAAAAAAAAGGAATGTGTAAACTAGTACAGTACCCTTTAGGCAGTCCCAATCAGAACCTTTTTTTACTGCAAAGCTGCTGACCGGGTGTTAGTTCCCTTTGTTCACGGGCCGCCGTCAGCCATCCAAATTTAGGTATTTTCACTATTGCTTGGGAATAACTCGGCATATGGTTTGGTGCCTGCTTGTTTGTGGTAGAGTGACGATTATCTTCAGAATGAGTAGTGACCCTAGTCATGTCGTGGTTTTCCATTATGAAAAAAAAGTCCCTGGTACCTGCCAACCAGTACTTTTTATTTATTTTTTCCCTATCCCCTCAGTCGAGGCTCCACGTGAGCTGAGGCAATACCAAAAGGTGACGTGAAAACCTGCAGACTACTGATTGGTCGGAGAGAATTGGCACTAATCACTGCGTCATTATTACTAGTGACATATGGGCGTGTCCTGAACAACCCCCCCGCTGAGCCAGCAGTGGTTTTTCAACATGGCGTTGCTCCGATGTGTCGTTTATTTTTTGAGAGGTGACGTCAGGCTACGGTGTAGGGAGGTACAAGATCTTTTGTGCCATATTTCTATACATTTTCTTTTTTTTTTATAAACTTCAAACAGAATGTGGTTTGGATATGTTTTTCTTTGATTTTGGATTGAATGCTGCGCGTGCTGGTTTCCAGGCAGAGGTGATGTATAAGAAGAACCCCAAACTGCTGAGTCAGCTGCAGCACTGTGAGGAGTCGGGCATCCCGCTGGTCGCCATCCTCGGAGAACAGGAGCTGAAAGATGGAGTGGTCAAGCTCCGCGTCGTGGCCACCAGAGAGGAGGTGAGACACGCACACGCACACACACACACACACACACACACACACACCCCACACACACACACACACACACACACACACGATTCAGAACTTTACTACTAATTTCCAACGGCTGCGCGCTGCACCGTGCTCCGCCATCCGTCAGTACCCACCAGGTCCGGCTTTGTTGCGGAACGGCTGCTTTTGTGGTTTTGTGGAATAGAACCACAAAACCAAAAACAGTTTGTTTCCATCCAGAAGAGTAGAGAGGAAACAACTCTGCGCTGTTTTCAAGGTGTAGTGCAGGGAAATATAATCCGCCGTGAGCACGCGCCGTTTCATTTTGAAAATTAACCGGATGTTTTCTTTTGTTTCTGTGCTCGACTTCCTGTCCCACACAATCTGAACTGTTGCGGCGCTCTCCGGTGCCCGGCAGAAATAGAAGCTGTGCGTATCTGCTCCGGAGGGCTGCGGGAGCTGGGACAGAGTTGGAACGCAGTCGTTCTGCAGTCGGTGGAAATACACACATTGACTTTAATGAAAACCTAATGACTCCGTCCCCTTTGCGGAGCGGATCTGGACCTTTTCCGCAACCGATGGAAATTAGGAGTTAGCCGTTGTCTAACGTTGTAAAACGTCACAGTGAAAGGTAAACAGCAGAGACGACAGAACTAAGATGGTAAGAATAGTAAACTGGTGGAGAATTATCTAGCTTCTAAATATGCTGTTAGAAGTCCATATCGCAATATAGAATGGAATGCGCTAAACAAAGTGAATATGGCATTATTAAGTATTTCATCAGCAGCCTTGATATGCACACACTCTTTCTGCCTAAACAAACGGGTGTTGGCCCTGACAGCGTTGGAAAGAAGCTGGTTGCAGGACTAACCTCCTCGTCCTGTTTCCTCTCCTCAGGTTGATATTTCCAGAGCAGATCTTATAGCTGAGATCAGGAAGAGGACCTCTGAGGCCTAGCCCTCCACCAACCTGATCACTTCAAACCGAGACGCTCTGCACAATGACAAGTCATGTTGCACGCTGCAACGACTGGAGACCACCACCCAGACTAAAACTTTCAGCTGACATGGAATGTGATGTGTGTTAAACATTGTTTATTAGTGTGCTCTGAGGAAAATCATTGATATTAACTACTCAAGCCCAAGAAGTCAATGTTTCTCCTCCTCCGTAAAGCTGCTGGAGATCACTTTGGTCTTCATCACATTAAGTTATATTGGTTTTCAGAAACATCTGTCCAGGACCAAGGACGGCCGCTGTCCAACCCGAACCCATCCCGTGATTTACTGCATTGCAACTTAAACTCATTTCTACCTTTTATCAAACATGGCTGTACTGTCAAGTGTGTCAAATAAAAGCATTCATCATTCTGCTCAATAATATAAGCTGCTGCTGTGTTGACTGATAGAAGGGTGTATGCATGCTTAGTGACAGTGACACGGCTGTCTGCACTGCGACCAATCAAGCCCATTCAGGTCATGGCTTGATATTCCACCAGCCACGCCAAGAGTGTGTGAAGCGGCTCTCCACTCCGCTAAAGATACGCAGCAGGTGTATTTGCACACAAGCTGCGGGGTTGTGTGTAAATAAACAGTGGGACTATCTAGTCAGTTTAATAAATCATACTTGCCGATTGTTTTTTACAATTGTATTTGTAATTTATTTGTATTTGTATTTAAATGGCCGCACTCTAAATTATATTGGGTATGATACTAAACTTGTGTACAGTGGGCTGTGGCACTATGGGTAACTAATGATGATCAGGATGGGAAATAACACTATGTTGAGCAAATTTGGTGAATTCATGCGACCTGTATTACTACACATGTTGACCAATAAAAGCAGGAATGATAATCACTAAAAAGTAATATCAGAATCAAATCCACCATCCAATTTTAAATTTAACGTGACACCAGGGAAAACAGTGACAGTCTTTCATTCTACACTTTTTTACACAGCCACAACAGCATCCCATTTTCTTTTCAAAACCAATTTAATTAAAATGAGGAACCAATCCAACAGTAACAATAAAAAACATGCAAAAAACAAACCACAGAAGATTAAACAAGACAAACTACAAACTACTGTCATAAAAGCATGCAGAAATCAACAAACTACATATTAAACTTTTTTTTTTAGATATAACAAAGCAAACTGTGCTATATATTTATACATGTCGGCATCTGCTGAGCGTGTCAGCGGGCGAACTCATTACTGTACATCCTGTGCAGAACCTGCTGGGCCGCGGCCCGCTGAGCCTCCTCCCACATGCTCACGGCCGTGGGTCCCGGCAGGATCAGGACCAGCCCTTTGAAGGCCGCGCTCAGCCCGGGGACACACACGTCGTAGGTAAAGTAGAGGAATCCATCCGGCCCGGCGTGGCTGTAGTAAATCTCATAGAGTGGCTGGCCGACACCAGTCGCCTCACACAGCGTACGCAGGAGCGTCACAGGGGACGAGGCGTGCGCTGGAGATGCCAGGGGCCCCTGGAAGGGGGCGCTGGGAGGCGTGGTGGCAGTGGGTCCTCCCACTGCTCTGCAGAAAGCCAGCGGGGTGGACTGAGGGCAGGCCAGGCGAGGAGGCGGGCGCAAGGGCTGAGAGGGCAGGATGTGGCGCGGCGGCTTCACAGGGGACGGCACGAGGCTCTTGGGAAGTTTGTGTTGCTCGTCCGGGCTCGGCTTTGCGGCCGACTGCCATTTGACTGAAATGTTAATTGCAAACTTCTTCTTGAATGCTGAAGACAAAAAGAAGAGATGTTCAGAAGTGAGGCCCACAGCACCTTCTCTAAGAACAGGTTCAGTGGAGATGAGCTAGACCTGCGATGAATCAATCGCTGCCCAATGCATGCTGGGTAGATTTGAGGCTGACTCGCTCTGACGCAATGCACACGTGGGCCACGCTAACTTCTTGAATTCAAGGAGGCCGCCGTTTTAAGGGATTTTAACTGTTTTTTGTCTGATTTTAAAGGCTTATTCTGTACAGAACACGTGTGCCTGATAGTGACATCAGAGACTAAATCTGTTCAGATTACAGATCATCTACAGTTATTAGCATCAAGAAATCATCTACAGTCTGTTAGTAACATCAAGAAATCATCTACAGTCTGTTAGTAACATTAGCAACAGATCATCTACAGTTATTACCAATGTCCATCACATACCTTCCACCAGCCCCTTCTTGGCCATGGAGGCAGCATGGTGGGACGAGAAGGCGACTATAGCAGACACGCCCTCTATGCCAGGCCCCGCCTTCAGGGACAGCCTCTCCACCCCCTCTGCCAGAACACGCAGCACCTGGGAGAAAACAGTAGGTACAAAACCAAAAGAAAAAATGTATTCACAAACGCATTTTCACTGTTTGCAACGTTTTAACCATAATCTACAGAGTTGAAAAGCTTAGAGAAATGGATCTGAGCCAGACGAGCCCCAGAGCCGTGGTACCTGCAGTAGTTCCTCTTGCCGGGTGCCGTCCGGCAGGTTCCCCATACAGAGGTGTCTCTTCTCGGTGCTGCGGCGGACGCTCAGATGGAAGCCGGGCTCCAGCGTGTACCCGTGCAGCAGATTGATGGCTTCGGTGGCGACAGCCGGCGAGCCATATTTTGCGTAGGCGAAGCCGCGGTTCTGGCCGCTAAAGTTCATCATGAGCCGAAACTCCCAGAGGGGCCCCACAGAGCTGAACAGGGGCATCAGCAGGTCCTCGTAGGTGTCCCGCGGGATCTGGCTGATGAAGACCTCACAGCGGGCTCCTGGGGCCGGCCCGTCCCACACTGACGATGTAAAAAAAAAATGCTGTAAAGTACGTACACTTGAAAAAAGTCGGGCAACATTGAGGAACGTCGACGCAGTGGTTGGCCAAGGAAACTTAGTGCAGAATATGAAAAACAATGAAGCATAAATCCCTTTGGAAGGGGAAGATGTCTAGCAGTGACATCAGCTTAGAACTGGCAGAAACCAGTTGTACCCAGGTACACCCTCCGACATGGAAACAAGGCAAAGCAACTCTATGCACAAAAACAGGGTCGGAGGTAGGGCTTTTTTAATGGCTACATAGGGAACTATAAAAGGGCATAGAACTGCATGATATGAGGAAAAAAGGTAATAAAAACCAAATCTCTTCAGGAAGAATTCCAAACAGAGACATGCAAAAGGGTCTGGATCAATTTGGATCAATTTGGACCACTTAACCAGAGAAAGAGCTTTAAAAATAGCCTTCCAATATCCCTCTAAGTTGGGACAGAGCCAGAACACACGTGTGCAAAACATGAACAGAAGTGAGATGCTCTGTAGCTAAAACAGAGAGCTCAACACACAGGGTGAAAAGAGGAGCTGAAACCCAGAGGCTCAGTGGTTAGCACTTCTGTTAATAATGTGCATTGTTCTAATCAAATAAGTAAATCTTAATCTTAATGTACAGTACAACAAAAAATAGGGTGTTTGTATTTTTCAATTAAACCATGTTAACCTATTTGGACATAAACCATAAATACAATTATGAACCTGAAAATGAGCATAATATGAGCACTTTAAGACTTCAAAAATTAGATTTTCAAGCCACGTTCCCATAGCTGAAAAATAAAACCTGTTATATGTCTGTGGTGCAATCGGAAAGAGACTTGCACCAATAATATATAAGTTATAAGCATGTGGATCTGATTTGTAGTCCTAATACAGCAAAATTATTTTTAGACTAGCAAAAGAAAAAAACTACAACACCACAGAATAACAAAGAAAGAGCATTAGATGTAGCGCTGCATGGACAAAAAAAAAAAAAGACCTGAGTACAGTTATTAGAGATCTACAACACAATACTTGTTATACTAACGGCAAGACTTTTTAAAGGCCTAAAACTTGGATTTGTAAATTTTAGACTTTTTAAGACTGTGTAAGACCCCGTGGACACCCTGAATCACATTTAGGGTTAATTTTTTTTAGATAGTTTGGATTTGGAACAGGCTGTAGGGTGTAGTTAAGGCATGTTGCTAATGGGTATGTTGCTATGGGTAACTCATGGTTTCCTCAGGTTTCACCAAGTCAGATTTAGGACTTTAAGACCATTAGGAATGAAAAAGTCAGATGTCAGTTGGGAAACAGTGTCTGAAACAATTTCCCAATTTCGTCATTGGCAATTATAAGACTGGTCTCTAGATCGGCTGCAATATCAGTAGCATGTTGGTCTCATTTGTAGTCCTAATACAGTGAATTATATTTGGACTTGTGACAGAAAGAACTACGACATCTAAACCACTGCAGGAAGATTTCAATGAGCGTTAGAGGTAGGGAAAAAAAGACATGTTTAAAATAATTTAAGACCTAGAACGCAATACACAAAATACAACTTTAAAACTTTTTCATTTCAATTTGTTTGACTTTTTAAAGACCCTCAGACCTCTGCAGGGTAAATCCAGACAGCTAGCTAGACTATAGGGGTGGGAAACACCAGAGGCCTCATCGGATGAGAAATACTTATTAAGAAAATAACTAGTAAACAGTAATAGTAAATATATTTATTATTGCTGTTTACAAAAAAGGGAAACATGTTTTTCTATATAGACAAAAGACAGGTTTCCTTTAGAAAGAGCAACATTTGTATAGCCAAATTCCAAGACTGTTGAAAATAATACATCTTTGGTGACCCAAATAGTAATCTTTTTCACCCTCTTCTTGCCTCCGGCTCTTTGCACTGAATATGCAAAACAGCTGTTTGTTATGTTTAATAAGGACTCTGGACGACATGTTTAAGCGTGCTGCCTACTTTACTTTCAGAAAACCGGAACTCCACATTCCAGGTTTGTCTCCGGCAGCAGCTAAATTTCCAAAGATTAGTCACAAACTAATAACTTGATAGACTACAAAGCGCCAGCTTCCGTTGTACACGGTTTGTAAAACATCACTATCTGCAGAGTGGCATGCTGTGGATGTGGAGGAGAGCAGCAGACGTGGTGGACGAGTTTACTGGATGTTTTCTACTGAGATGAAGTAGCAGATCGTTTGCAGCTTACAACATTTTGTTGTTCTCTCTCGCCTGTCTCTTCTCCTAGACCCCTAACGTTTTCGCTGTCTTCCTTCATTTGTAATCTGCGCTCTTTTTCCTCGCTAATAATAATCCTCACCACCGTAACACCGCTAGTTACACTGAAGCAAAGAATTATTCTATTTATTCAAGGAATTGTTTCAGCCCTATTAGAAAACATTGCAATATTCTGGGATACATGGAAATTCATTTCCTTTTTTCCAACTTCCAAATTTTTCCCAATTTCAAATGATGTCCCCAAAATGAAACTTTGTCAACATCTGTTTTGCCTAAAAAGATCAATTTCTCTGTGTGTTCATCTTCAATTGTGTTGCTCCAAAATGGGATTGTCAAGCAGACAAACTGACCAACACATATGTAATAATAGATTGATACTTGGCGTCTGTGTCTCGACACAGTACTGCCAGAGAAAATATCGCCATGCTATACTGTACTGATTTTTCGATGCATCTGTCCAATCTGAGGTTTCTGTTGCACGACTAAAACTACTTTTGAACGGTCACATGTTCCACCAAACAAGTTCCTTCCCGAGGCTATTTTGCAGCAGCACCGTGGCTCCGTGCGGCGATTGTGATTGGTTTAAAGAAGTGACAATAAACCAGAGCACGTCTTTCTCCCATCCGGGAAGGCTGAGTAGAATCGCGAGACTAGGATTGCAGCCTAGTGTAAAGGCCGAGCAGCATCTCTCACCCGCCGGCGGTCCTCCATACTTCCTCTGGCCGTTGACCTGGGTCAGCTTGGTGTTGGTCATTCCCAGCCAGGTTTCCAGCGCCTTCACCCGCTCCGTGTTCAGCACCTGACGGGGAAACAGAGTAGAAACAACCCCATATCAACCTGTCCCCGTGCCTCAGCCCATATATTTTAAATCAGGTACACCTCAGTGCATTATGTCTTACAACTGCTTGTTGGTGCTCCCCCTAAAGAGGTGTTAGTCAGCCCCAAAGGAAAATCACCAGCCCCAAAATAACAAGTACTGAGCACAGAATACATTCAAATCCTCTCTAAATGTGTTTAACAGCGATTTAACATACAACCGTAAACCAAGCAGAACATAAACTTGAATATGAGAGCTGATCTCAGCTTTACCTCCAGAGTCGGACTTCCGCAGTGATTTCTTTTTTTAATATGTTTACTTATTGTTTTAAGCAGTTTTGTTAACTGGGGCTTAATCAACTCAAGCGTAATACACATTTTTGTTTATCAAATTGTCAGAAATAACAGGTAAATGCATAGATTTCTGTCAAATAAGGAAACTCAGACTCATCGCCCTTAGGCCGGCCACACACTGGATGCATCGCGCGAGCGTTTTTATTTTGGCTCCCATGTTGAGAGGTTAGAGCTAGCAAACCGCCTGCGTGACACCCACGGCGCAAAAAACGCATGCATGCTACAAATACAACCGACGCCCTGTTTCTAATAGAATAGGAAAACATGTTTATATGTCATTTTGACACAAATACATAATCAATTACATTTTGATATTTGAAAGTCTCTAGGTTTTTACATAAATGCAGATAGAAATGTAAAATTAAAAAAAAACATTGATTTTCAAATGTCGCACCTGTCAATACTGCCGACATCTTTGCTATAATCAAATAGTAGGCTATATATTTATATATATATATATATATATATATATATATATATATGACGAGTTATCTCAGGACATTTTACAGATAGGAGTAGGTCTAGACCACACTCTACAATTTACAAAGACCCAACAATCCCCCCACACCCCCCCCAATTTCCCCAATCACAATCAATCCCAGACTGCGTCAACAGAAGGCCTGCACAATTAAAAGTTATGAAATCGCAATCTCGATTTGCCCTGTTCACAAAATCATTTTTTTAATAACTTCATTTTTTTATGACTAATTCTTAAAAATAGGTTTTAAAGCGCCCCGAAGCGCTGCAACGCTCTCCCTTCTCTTCAATAAAGTCTATGTACAGGCTGGTGGTGATGAGTAATGTGCCATAGGTGCCAACCAATGCCAATTTGTTTTGTCACGGTTCATGTGAGCAATAAACATTACACTTTGAGCAAAAAATCGTGATATCAATTATAAGCTAAAAAAAAAAAAAAAAAAAAATCGTGATTCATATATTTCCCGAATTGTGGAGCCCAAATCAGAAGTATAACTGACTTCTGTCATGACCGAATAATTACAAGCTAATTTTTTATATATTTTGACAACATTTATCCAAAAGACCCAATATATGTCATGTTGAGTCTTTTTTTCATTCTGAAAATGTTTCTAAAAGGTATGAAAATATGAATGTTACCTTCCCAGACTTATACAGACGGTGTGAGGGAACGCAGGCCTCTGCTCTACAAACTCAAACTAGAAGTGATTGGATGTATCTTTGTTTGGGAGAGCCATTCTTACTGGGTTTTTACTTTGTTGTAGTTATATTATCACGTCATTATATTAGTGTTGGTATGTGCTCCAGTAATCAATCCACCACATCATGGCTGCTGTTTGTGAGCTACATATGGAGGAGCTAATTGTGACAAATAAGAAATACTTATGGATGTTATTAGTTCTTGTATTTATGATTTTAATAGAAAAGTAACAAGTAGGCTAAAAGAAATGTCATGTGAAAAAAAAAAAAAAATGAACCCTCCTGTTGTCTTTGGGTCAAATTTGACCCCTTTCCACAAAGTTTTTAATATTAGAAATTTGGGTTTCTTTCAAACAATTTCTCCAAAAAAGTAACAACGCAGCAACGCTTCTCACAAGTTAGATAAATTAACAGTTCATTACTTTTATTGAATTTGGATGTTTGTCAATTTTATAGCATTTAGAGAAAAAACAATGGTTAAAGAACTTAAAAGAAAAACTGTAAAAAGAGAAGAATGTCAATAAAAGTGACTACTATGTCAACAAATGTCAAGTAAATTGATAAAAATGTGAAAAGATGTCGAAAAAAGTAACGAAAATTTCAAAAAGTGACAAATGTAACAAACAAAAACCCATGGAAATTTCACAAGGCTAAAAAAAAAAAAACAGTCGACAAACGTTGAAAAAGTGACAAAATCATTGGGGGGGGGGGAAAAGACCCAATGGGGTCGAAAAAGACAACCATAACCTTCATAAAAAGGTTTTTCATTTTAAATTTTGACTCAGAGAAACCCAAACTTTCCAGGTCGGCGGGAAGACAACACCAGGGTTAATTCTCTAGTTTTGCTGTAGGCCTAGGAATTGAAAAAAGCATAACGCGTACAACGGCACAACGTCAGTGTAATGTCAGTGTAAGCCCAGCAACAAAGTCGCAGTTACAAATACCTGGACACAGAAAACTCCAAGTGACAGAAGGAGTTCAGAGTAGACCTTCCCTATCCCGCCTCTCCGTCATTATAGGCGGTAATGAGGGGATGGGCGGCAGCTGGGCCCCGCAAGCTGCACGAAGATACACACGGCACGAGCCCCAACCTGGCCCCACGGCACGAGCCGCGCGCGTGTGTGTGTGTGTTTATAAATAAACAACTCGGGGACCGAGTGAGTCCAATGGCGCGCGACGTCACTGAGCGGACGGTTTCCGGCACCGCACTTTGTAAACTGCCACATTTCCAAGCAGAAGACAACTTAAGTAAAGTGGAGAAGTTACCTGGCTCTGCTTGCTTTCCATCATCTCCACCGGGCTCGTTGGGTCCGCGCGGGCAGTGACGTCACCGCAGCTCGTGGTCACACCTGGCTGGGGCCCAATTGGCCAGCAAAGTACACCTGACACCACGCGACCAATACGGTCGGCGCGTGCGGCGGCGTGGCGTTGCATTCAGGGCGAGTTAGAGCAAAAATAACAATCTGCAACAAAGTAGCCTTAAGGAGACTCTTCAGTGGCCCTGGTTCGGCCAATAGAGTGAACGCTGCTGCAATCAACAACCACCGTAGAAACATGGCAACACTTTCTTCTCCAAACACAAGTGATAATGTCATCAGAAAAAAAGAAAACAACGTCGATTAGCCCATAATTTTAGGAAAGTAATCATTGATTGGCATACTGTGTTACACGAAAATATGAAGCCTACTTTTTTAAAGTTAGTGCAAACGTCTAGGCCTACACTGTAATTCAATTTTTCAATTTTATTTATAGTATCAATTCATAACAAGAGTTATACTCAAGACACTTTACAGATAGACCACCACTCCAGAATTTACAAGGACCCAACAGTCTAGTAGTTTCCTCCAGAGCAAGCAACAGGGCGACAGTGGCGAGGAAAAACTGCCTTTAGGCAGAAACCTCGGTCGACCCAGGTCTGTAGGCGGTGTCTGACGGGCCGGTTGGGGTTAGCGTGAAGAGTGCATAAAAATAGAAAAATTAGTAGTTTGTAGAATCTTTGTAGTAGTTCATGGCATAGCAGGACGCTGTGCGGCATTACAAAGCACAGCAGGACGTAGCGAAGTAGCAGGACGTTGCAGGACGTAGCAGGGCACCGCAGTGTAGCAGTTGAACATGGCATCACAGAACGTGTAGCGGGACCATTGCGACAGCTGCTACCCTGATTTCGGAGCCTCTCGATCCAAGGGAACATGCGGTGAAAAAAGAACATAAGGACTCCGGGGAATGACTCCCAGAATAGGTTAGAACACGCATTTCTGGGACATGGATGCACATAAATGAAAAGATAGAAAGATAGAGGAGAGAGGAGCTACTGTATCAAAAAAGTCCCCAGCTGTCTAAAACTATCAGCAAAACCAAGAGAGACGAGGTAAAGAGAGCTCCAGCCCGGCCGGGCCAGAACTCTCCCCAACCGGATCGGGCTGTATGCCAAGTCTCCCTTTAGTTCTATTATATGAAACTATGTGACTAACTACTACTCCCTAACAATATGATTCTATGCCCTAACATAAGCTTATCAAAAAGGAAAGTCTTAAGCCTACTCTAATGTGGAGACGGTGTCTGCCTCCGGACCAAACTGGAACCTGGTTCCACAGGAGAGGAGCCTGATAGCTGAACGCTCTGGCTCCCGTTCTACTTTTAGGACTCTAGGAACCACCAAACCCTGATTCTGGGAGCGTAGTTCTCTCCCAGGGTTGTAAGGTACTATGAGCTCTTTAAGATAAGATGGAGCCTGACCATGAAGAGCTTGTAGGTGAGAAGAAGGATTTTAAATTCTATTCTAAATTACAGGAAGCCAATGCAGGAAGCTAAAACAGGAGAAACGTGATCTCTTTTCCTGATTCCCGTCAGAACACGTGCCGCAGCATTCTGGATCAGCTGAAGAGTCTTATGGATTTTTTCGAGCAGCCTGATAGTAAAGAATTGCAGTAATCCAACCTAGAAGAACAAATGCATGGACTAGTTTTTCTGCATATTTTTAGACAGGATATTCCTGATTTTTGCAATATTACGTAGGTGAAAAAGGGATCCTTGAAATTTGTTTAAGTGGGAATTAAAGGACATGCTGATCAAAGATGACTCCAAGATTCTTCACTGTGGTGCTGGAGGCCAGGGTGATGCCATCCAGAGTAACTAATCTTTGGATAGTGCGTCACGGAGGTGCTTGGGTCCGAGAGCAATAACTTCAGTTTTATCTGAGTTTAACATTAGAAAATTACAGGTCATCCAGGTTTTAATATCCTGAAGGCACGTTTGAAGTTTAGCTAACTGATTAGTTTCATCCGGCTTGTAACACATTTAACGTACGGTTTACAGTAACTTACTGGCAACAGTTAGCCAGTAAGTTACTGTGAATTTTTTTTATAGTACTGTAGTTACATTTACAGTATTTTATTTTGCCTATTCATTGCAAAACACAAAACAATTAAACACAACATAAG
>NC_045742.1:29990084-29998675 GCF_008692095.1 Etheostoma spectabile
GTAAAAATACAGTAGTTTACTTTACTATTTGCAGTACTATAGTGGCTATATTGTGATTTTTTTTTTTTTTTTACAGTAATGCTTTGACTACTGTGATTTCAACTGTAGTACTTAGAATACTGTGATTTTGTCATGTCGACAAGGTTGTAATGTAAACTTTACAGCATTCTATTGTAAAAATCATATACAGCAGTGTTACTATGAAATCTAAAGTATATAACTGTAGATTTCACAGCCCTTATTTACAGTGTGCCTGCTAAATGAGTTCGGGCAACGCTCCCTGGGTTTCTCAGTCCTATCTGTGGTGCATGGAGCCAGAATTGTTTCTTCATTACATGCGAGAAAAAAAAGTTTGAGAGAAAAAGTTGTCACACTGCTAGCAAAAAAACATTTTTATGAGAGAAAAAAAAATGATTGAGAGAAACAGTTGTCATACCAATGGCAAAAACCTTTTTTTATTTTTTTATTTTAAAATCTCAAATATTTATTTGTTGCTATCAGTGTCAAAAAAAAAATGTTTCTCTCAAAATGTAAAATCACTATCAAAATCCCTTTTTTTAACTCTCAAATATATATTTGCTATTATTTTGAAAAACAATTCTCCCAAAAAATAGTGTTTTTCTCAAAATGTTTTTCTTCTCGCTCTCAAAACCTAAGTCTTTGCTCTCGATTCAATGTTTTGCTCTCGTCTCAGGATTTTTCTCTCCATGTGAAAATAGTGTCATGGGCGGGGCCACGTTTCCATTGGCCAGTTGGGTCAGCACCGTCTTGTCTTGGGAGTCGATCTGAATCATTACGCCATTGTCACCATCACAGATACTACTAAATAAATACCTTTTTAATTATCCATACACCTTTTAACAGTCAAACTGAAACACTGGCGGTGAGCTCCAGGTCCTGCTGTGGCGGCCTCTAACTCAAAGTTTTTAAGTTAGAGTTTGGGCTTGACACAGGTGGAACATCCTGTGTGGCTGTCGCCGATGGCCAGAAACGTAGTTTTAGCCAATCAGAGGTGGTTGAGCCAGACTCCCGCCTTTAGCTGAGTTTCTATCTGATCTGTCAGAGGTAGTAGTAGGAAACGGTTGTAAAGTTTAACGTTGGTTGTCCCCAGAGAAGAAGTCACATTCTAAATTGGGGCTGAGCCCCGCTAAAGGTCTGATCCGAGAGAGGCCCCTGGCTCAAAAAACAAAGTTTGTTTTACCCCACATCACCGTGGTTACATGAGCAGTAAATAAAGCGTCGTCAACCAACCCGGCTCACTCACTTGTCAGTTTTCCTGCATAGAGCTCAGCAGTGTGGTTCTGGGAGTACAAATTCCATTCATTTTCTCCATAAGGATTTTTATAATATGCATAATGTTTAAACCAGGGGTCTCCAACCTTTCTTCATCTAAGGCGGTGGCGGTTCTACATTGAATGACACCCAGGGTGAGACCCCCTTCCAGCTCCCCTATTGAGTGATGGATACTGACGCCCAGGGACCTCAGCTATGACTTGATCAACTCTAGTTTTGAAAATCTCCTCTCTGCTCGAGCCACAGTGACGGGCAGAGTAAGTGCAATCCTGAGTGCAGTCTAAAAGCTGGGGTAGAGCTCCGATAGAACCTTATCATGCATAACAGTGACACCCCCCACCCCCCTTGTCCTGACAATTCCATTTGGGTGACCAAATAGGCGCCGATTAATGTTTTCCTCCGTGGGTGTTCAAGGGCCCATGCCCTTTTAAAAAAAAAAAAAGAAAAAAAGTAGTCAGGCTGACTCTAACACACACGCCTATCACCTCGATAATAAAGCCGTGAAGTAGGCTATCTTTCAACTCAGGATAGGATTAGAGAGTAAAGGTTTAACTGACACATAACTGCGGAGCACCAACAGTATCGGCGCCTATGCCCAGCAACCCGTTCGACCCAGAGGTGAACTGTCCGTGCCCCCCCCCCCCCCCCCCCCCCCCCCCCCCCCCCCCCCCCCCCCCCCCCCTTTCCCCTTCTCACACAGCTTCTCTGTGCGTGGTACCTTCTCAGGAAGCCCAGACGCCAATTTGCCAATTCACCACACAGTGGAATGATAGATTATACAGTAGAAAACCCCTTTGAGGAATTTTTTTTAAGTGCTCGTGGTGCTAAAACGCTACTGATCTAAGGGCTACTTTAAAATAACGAAAGTGGCTCAGAACTAGCCTACCTTTATTTAAATAACACATAAGCTGAATGGAGCTACTGTTGCTGAAATTGCAATACCCAAAGCTTATGAAAAATTTTAACTTAGGTTCCATGGCTGTTTTGTACTTATTTAAGCCCACATAATTAGCTACATCACTATAAATATTCCCAGGATCCAAGAAAAAATGACCACTTTACACATCTATGGCTACCTCACTTTTAATATCTTGGTCATTTTGTGTTTCAGTTTGTCAACCTATTGGCGAGCTATTGGAAACCTGTTACCGGTAGCTCGCTAGCTACTTGTTGAACATCCCCGGTCTATGAACCATCTGAGGTAGACTGACCCTGAGCTGTGAGGTCATGAAACAAAGGTTTCTGCTCCTGTGAACCAGACTGAAAAACATTTGACTTTGTGATTTCACTTTGAGTTCAAACATTTAAATATCCTCGTGGAGATTCAATCATACAAAGCTGCTCAGTTATAGTCTGGCTAGCACCAGACCAAGCCAAGCTCAATAGATTTTAGATTGAGCGTTGTTCTGGGGAGTTGGCTCTGTATTATCTGTATCTGTAGGCGTGACCAACGGGCATCGTTCGAATGGCTCTGTACTTAATTGGATAGTCCTTCAACCAATCAGACCAACGATCCAGGTGACGTAGAAGCGACAGCGGCATCAACAGGTTCGCTGCGCTTCAGTGGCGTTTGGTGGCCGCCGCGATGTTGAATGTAAACAAGAAGCTGCTTGGTCGTTTCGCTATCGTCGTTGTGTTAAACCTGCCAATAGCGTGCCAGGTAGCTGTGACACTTTGTGATTGTTTGCCACAAAATTTTGAACTGAAGCAGGATAATTATTGCTGCCTTCCAGACACAGTTTTTAGCCCGTAAGTTACGACTTCAAGTCACAATTCACGACTTGGTAACGTTCCAGGCAAAGTCACCACAAACCCTTTCAGCGGCTACCTAACGTTGACGTTAGCTACCGCTAGCTGATACTAGCAATGTCTAGTGATGGCCAAATGAAGCTTTGTGAACCAGTGTCTTTATTTTCTGAGCCCACTAGATGGCGCTCTTGGTGTTAGGAGAAATATATATTATATATATATATCAAATATATTCCCAACACTTTGCTGAACAAGGAGCGCCATCTAGTAGGCTCAGAAAATAAAGACACTGGTTCACAAAGCTTCATTTGGCCATCGCTAGTGAGTTCTAGTTGCCGACATATTTTCGGCTTCATTTAATAATCAAAACCCGCAGTAGTATGTGAATTGTTTGGATTACAATATGTGGAATTATTTTACGTACTTATACTATTTCTCATGGCGTCTGTACATCACAAAGTAACAAAAAAATGTTTAAAAAAATCCACATTTGAAGGAGATGGGAGATGTCATTAATATTAATATAAAAAATATGTAAACATAAGTACATGTAAAGACAGTATTCACTAATTATTAATAAAATTACAAACAACACTGTATACATGAATCACTTTTAATGCATGATTGACAAAATCATCAAACATAGCAGAGGAAATTTAAGAAAAAGGTTTGCTGCACACATATCGTAATTTCCCCTTGTGGGATTAACAAAGTATACATTATTATTATCATATTCCTGATTCTGTATTTATGTATTATATGTATAGTTCCACAAGGTGTCAGTGTTGCATCATGTCTGTTTTTCCTGCATTGGGGAAACTGCTGAGAGACACCACGTCTTGTGTCAAAGCATTGGAAAATGGGAATTTCTTTAGTAAGCTAACGTAACACTTGATTGTAATGACATCAACAAAAAACATCTTTTCTGCTGACAAAGAGCGTGAGATGTGGTTTAAAGCACTGGAAAAATACAGTAAGTGGGTCTTAGAGTTAAGATTATTTTAAAATACCAGAGCATGCATCAATAGGTCAGGTCCTCATAGCATAAGAAATGAAGCAGTAATATAACAGAGGTTAATCTGGACATTTTGATTTTAGAAAGATAGCTCTAACTTAGAAATGGACGTCACCATCTCCACAGTTCCCAATCATGGAAACAAATATTGTTTCTACATTAAAGTCACTAGAGCTTCACACATAAGCAGACTTTGCTACTTATGGAAATTCTTTATATTGGAAATACAGTAAGCACTAACCACTAACTGGCTATTAAACAGGGTCTACAACTAAACACCCCATTACACATATATGTATTTATATATATATATGCTTCTAAAAATTCAGTTTCATTATTATTGTATTCTTATTACTAAGGTACAATGTCTAATGGCTTACAAATATACATCCTTCTTTCTTGTTCAATCAGATAAGCTGAGTTATACTAAACTGTTTCAAAAATTGAATTTTTATTGCCAAGTAACACTTACAAGGAATTTTCCTTAGTGGTTGGTGCATACATACACATATAGCACATTTATATGAAACAAACTATAAAGACAGAAACAAATGTATATGAAATGGCTGTTAAAATGTAAGTATATTAATATGCCACCCAAAATGTAGAAAGTTCTTCAACTCTTGCTCTAAAAAGAAAAGCAAAACATTCACACAGTTAACAAAACAAAATGGTGGGGATCCTGTAGAGGAGAGTTGTGTGTGCAGCCAGACTGAATTGCTCACCTCCATCTTTGTTCCCCTGCATCGGGGCTGGTGGGGTTGGTGGATGGTCTTCCTCAGCTGGCTCCAATTCTAGACCAATTCTACACGTGGTGAGTGTTGGAGCACACCTCCACTCTTCTGTTCTCTGGTTCCCAGTATGGTGTTATTGGGGCTGTGAGACATGGGTATCCACCATAAAGTGGTCAGCTGATGGCTAATAACCCCAGAAAAAAAACTGGACTCACCCAGGTGTTGTGGACCGAAACAAAAGGGTATCGCACAAACATGTACCGACATTTACCAGTGCTGTTAAAGATGGCCTGAAGCTGGACAGAGTAAAAGAGTTTCCCATCATTGGTCTTGTGCTTGTGTCCTATGGGGAGCCTTGACGCAGACGCTACCACCTAGTGGCTGAAGGCCGGGCTGTTGGTCAGCCAAGGTTAATTTCAGCACGCTGTGCCAGTGTGGGGAAGTGGACCAATTTGTCCGCAAGGAACATGTTTGTGTCACACATGAAATGCACAATGCCCAACACCCGGGAGACAACAGTGTACGACAGACCATGTGCCAGCCAGAAGACCACCAAGAGCACCTCCATATGTCACACGCAGCCGTGGGTCTTCTCCCTCCTGAGAAGGGCCATCAGGGCCTTAATATATGGCAGGTGTTTAAACTGCATATCTGTGGGTGGATCCGCACAAGGGGGAGGTGCATGTCAATTATAATAGTCCTAACATATACTGTAGTATGGTAGTATATAGTAGGGGTGGGAATCACCAGAGGCCTCACGATACAATATTGTATCAATATCATTGCGATTTTTAAACATAATGCAATATTCCGCAATTTTATTATTTCATTATTTATTCCCAATTTCAAATGGCGTCCCCAAAAGGAAACTTTGTCAATTTCTGTTTCATCTAAAAAGATCCATTTCTCTGTTTGTTCATATCCCGTCAATTATTTTGTTGCAAAATGGGAACGTCAAGCAGACAGACTGACCAACACATGTATAATAATAAATCCATACTTGGCTTCTGTGTATCGATACAGTATTGCCACAGAAAATATTGCGATACGATGCTGTATCATCTTCCCCCCCCACCCCTAGTATATCGTATAGTCATCGTAGTAAAGAGAGGACAGAGGGTGAGCATGAGAAACTTTCCTCATTGTGTCAACCATTTTGTTTCACTTTTGTGATGTTTTTTTCATTAAGTAATTAACTAATATTTTCCAACATTTGTCCAAGTTTATAGCCTGCATAAAACATCACAGTGAGAACCCATGGGCCAATGTATCCAGAGATTGTGGACGCTTTTTGTAGTCCATCCCCATAACATTGTAGTTTCACCATGGCTGACCCACATCAATAACATCCACCGTCGCATGATTACATAATGGAAGTCAGATTCTCTGAGCACTGAATTCTGTCTGTCCATCTGTCCTTGATCTCATGACATTTTCATCAGGGTTAAGGAAAAGTGGTTAGCAGAGGACATAGGAGGTAATTCTGTTACTGTTTTGAACGCAGCCCTTGTACTTTTCATGTCATCATAATGTTTTGTTACCTTAAACAATGTAATGTGTGGACAACCTTTCCTTTTCTCTGTACAGCATGTTGCTGTTTTACTGCGTCTTTATCCAGCCGGAGCTGCACGTGCGCTGTCCATTCTATGGAAACTTTGCGAGACCAACATTAGGTCTACTTCACCTTCAGAAAACCCAGGTAAGTTCAAACTTGTTTCATAATTCAATACGGGTTTTTTTTCAAGTTTGTAAATGTTTTTCTTCAAAAACATTCCCAAACAGCCAACGGTTGAAGGATTGAAAGGTTGAGGACCACTTCCCCACATTGTCTCTGTGTGTTGAGCTGCCTGTCCCAGGATATAGTACAGGTGTCTGGCACGGATGGAGGACTGCTGCTTTGTCAGCGCCACAACAAATATTTTCAGACAGCAAAACGCTGCATTATACAGAAGCTTATAGGGAAAGCAAAACGCTGCCGCCATACCGCTGACTTTGATATTCAGCTGAGCAATTTGTTTTAGTTACAGGCCGTGTCTTTCACACACACACGCACACACACACACACACACACACACACACACACCACACACACACACACACACACACACACACACACACACACACACATATTCATGCTCACTTAATAGAAGCCGGAACTGAGAAATAGAAAGTGAGCCTTTACTTTCAATATGTTGAGAAAATTTATTTTGGAAGATATTTTTAATCTTGTATCCAAAACATTAAATCTGTAATTAGGTAATTATGCTTAGGCTTGTATGATCATATGATCATAAGCATGGGCTTAGCACAAAGACCTAGAGCCAGCTCTGTCAAAGTGAATGAACACAGCTTTAAACGTAAATGCTGTCTTATTTACACTACATGTTGCATTTTATGCATTGAACATAGAGAATATATATATATATATATATATATATGCAAAACCTTTTTTCAGAGCAGTGAGCCAGCCAGTTTGAACAGGATTTTAAAAGTGATGTCTGCATCGTAGTTTTCAGGTTTGAATGCTGTCAAATGGCGCTTTGGTGCATTGGTCACTAGCTTCTTCGATAGCACTGTAAAACAAGTTGTCAGCAGTTTATTTTTGGTGTCATGATGTTATGTCAGCAGTTTTCTAGTCTCTGTGCTTTGCAAGGAAAAACACATGCTACGGAACACACAGATAAAATTAATATCAGAGTTGTCAACTCTCACTTTCACCTCCAGTCTCACGCTGCCTAAACAATGCTCACGCCAAAACCCTGCAACAGTGACAGAGACAGGCGAATGTATTATGATCACAGACTTTCTGGTATAGTTCTGGTAAAACCAAGCAAACCTATTATGGTTACGTACCATAAACCCTGATTCTACAAATACAGTGGTCTACGATTAGGATTCCTCCCCCAGCGTATTCAGACAATATCCTTAAATTTTAAACATAAGCCCCTGCCTTAAGTGTAAGCTGCATACTCTTTTATAAACCCTTATGTTGATTTCAGTAAAAGAATGTGTAAGGGATTAAGTGCATGTGATTTAGCCTATCGCATTAAAAACTTACTCCAGCCGGGTACCCAAAGTTGGCAACCCTGTTAACATTGATCCTGTGTTACACAGCTGGCTACCGGCCACAAATACTACTTCAATTACAATTAAATTCCATTTTCTTTGTATAGCGCCAAATCACAACATTAGTTATCTTACTGCGCTTCTCATTAAAGAGCAGGTCTAGACAGTACTCTGTGATGTTATTTACAGAAACCCAACCATTCCTCAGTTTCACACCAAAAAAACCTGGAACTCAAGTCCAGTCCTGTTTCATTAAAGTCTGGTGATAATAACAAAGAGAAATTGATAGACAGAATAAAAATGTGATTCCTTAATCTAAGCATTATCTTAGATAAAGGTATGAGGTATTTTGAAAAAGGCAATATGTTAAGAGTGAGTCTTTGCAGTGTAACACATTCTCACTCCCATCGCTTTGTCATGTGCCTTTGGCGTCTTTGGCATTTGTTATTCACACTAAAACTTACTTAATGTCAGCAATGTCAGCTAGTGAGCCTTCAACAATAACATCTAGTTGACTGCAAAGTTTCAGTGCTGAACGGCAGCTGTGGCTCAGTGGTAGCGCGGTCGTCTGCCAATCGGACGGTTGGGGGTTTGATCCCTGGCCCTGTAGTCCCGTATCGAAGTGTACTTGGGCAAGACACTGAACCCTGAGTTGCCCCTGATGCTGTGCCATCGGTGTGTAAATGTGTGTGAGTGTTTATCTGATAAGCAGGTGGCACCTTGTACGGCAGCCT
>NC_045742.1:29998685-30003972 GCF_008692095.1 Etheostoma spectabile
CACAGTGTATGAATGTGTGTGAATGGTTCCTGTTCTATGTAGTCATCGAGACTAGAAAAGAAAATATATACTGTACGTTTATACAGTATATTTGTATATATATGACATGTATATAAGGACACCCGGCACTCTTGACATCATTTTTGACGCTCTGGGTTGGGACGTACATTGAACTGACATGCAAGACACAAGAACTGGACTGTAGGGTTTAGTAAAGATTGTGGGTGGGGTGACAAATATGACATTTCAGGTACACGTGGGACAGGAGAGTTGTTTTGTCACAACAAGTCTCGCATTTCCTCCGATCTGTCTGAAGATTTCAGCGTCGGCCGTCACCGACAAAAATTCCTGAATCTCGTCAACTCTCCAGATAGACATTTTCGTTGTCGTCTTCGTGTAAATCCCCCTTCTTCTTCACCGTCGGAAGTTTGTTGTCTTCTACTTTTGCGCGAGCCGCCTGATAGAAAGATCATCATGCAGACTTTGCTGGCAGGATAAAGACCCTTTAATGTCCAATCTCCAACTGATTCACACATTTGCGTTCTCAACTCTCACTCTCTCCGTGCTGTTTGCTTGTTGAGTTGATTATAAAGGCAGGACTACCGTCCATTGATGTTTCAGTGCTGTGAGTAACTTTTGCAGTACTATAATCAAGGACACTATAAGCTAAGCGTGTAGGTCCCGGCTATTGAATGGGGGTCATGGGCTGAGGTTTAACGGTTTGTTACTGAATGCATTCCATCAGCGCAGCTCGCCGCTGAGTCAGTGTAACATGTGTGGTGTGAACTGGAAGGTGTCCTGCTGTTCAGTCAACTCCCCGTCACATCTGCACATCAAGGCTCACAGCGCTCCCACCGCCCGGACTCAGCTGGTAAAAAAAGTTAGCTTACTCATGTTTCAAATGTTTTATTCAGTACCGTCTGTGCTTGACAGTTGAGTGTGTTCTAGTTTTAAAACCCTCCTTACTTCTTTAACAACATGGATATAAAGTTAGGCTTGAGGGATAAATCCAATCATTTATTTATTGTGTGTCAAATGACTTAGAATGGTGAAAAAGTCAGAGATAGATATATAAAGATTGAAAAAGAAAAGCCAAGTATAAAAATACTTTATTGTCTTTCTAAAATACAAAATACACAAATACACATTTTTACTGATGAAAATAGCTTAACTGTTGCACAATTAAAACATCACATGGATATGTGCAAGGCAACAAGGACATTGTGGGCTCTTATACAAGAAGCTTCTCAATATGAGAGGTATTTCAAAAACCATCCAGTATAATGCTTGTTTTAGTGCCTGGCAGAGCCTCCACATCCCAACATTTCTGAAACTCCGCACAGTTCACTAACTGCCTGGAAGGTAGGAGATCAATCCACAAACATATGGTATGGTTTGTAGAATGGTTGGCTGTAAATAGGCCATTTCTAGTTTATGAGCACAAAATATGGAACAACACAAGCATGGTCCTTCAACACATTGCAGATGGTGCTGTGTCCAGCCAGTGCAGAACTTTGTAACAGGCCAACTTTACTTCTGGAAAGACCAACAAAGCAATAGGGACATTGGATACAACCTCATTCAGTATGCACAATGAACCCCGATAGCACTGTAGGATAAGGACCTTAGAGTTGTCCAGCAATCAAGACTTGTGCCATAAAGTAAAGGAAATTTCTAGAGACAGCTTAACAAACTAAAGTTGCTAAGTGTAGGCAACAGAGGGAAATCCTGCCTTTTCAGACCCTGGTATGACTGAAGCTTAAAAAAAACAGGATCCTACACTTCCCATAATGCAACTCTATTGCATCTTTGCTAAGACTGTCCCTGACTGATAAACACGTGTGTGTGCTAAATTGTGTTAACCTTTTGATGTGTAGTTTTGACATGGTCTGTCATGTGTTACCTGTTTACCATAGTCACGTGACTTCTTACTCACCCAAACTGATCGCGTGATTACTTGCAAAACATAAAAGAGATGTATCTAGGCAAGTTTATGATCAGCTCCAACATGGTCTCACTCCCAAGTCGTGGTTTGTTACATACCTTAAGTGGGGTGCAAGTCCTGTTTGTTTGACCTATCCGTCCACCCCAACCTCGTCCTTCCATATGCAGACTTTGTTATGCTACATCCCCTGATATCCTCCTGAGAGGCAGCCCTGCATGAACAAAGTGTGTTACAAAGGGACGCCAAGGGGTCCTGACCGAGCGTTGGAAGTGAGAACGTGTTGACTGCTCCCACAATGCAACTCAATAGCCTCTTTCATTTAACCCTCCTTGGTATTAGTATTCCTAAAGTGTCACTTACTTTAATGCATATTGTTTTGGAATTGAAATGGCATTAAGACACACTTCACTAGAGTGACACATTGTTAAGTGAAGCAGATATAGACAGGTTTTAAATAGTGCCTTCACACCCTGATAGCTGCCTCTTGGCGCAGATCTGCATTTTTCAGTTAAGCCTTTTTTCATTAGGAGTCGCAATAGAGAAGGTGGTAAATGTGTTTTGATTTTATAAAGAGCATGAACACATTCATGTGGCCTTGAAAACCCTGCAGAGTGGAAACACCGTGACATAACAGCCCCATGGGACCACTTCAGGTGATCCGTGTAAGTGATGCAAGTGTATACAAAATGTGTGTGTGTGTGTGTGTGTGTGTGTGTGTGTGTGTGTGTGAAAGACACGGCCTGTTGAACTGTTGGTTTTCCTGTTTGTCTATGTGTTGGAGAGCTCTTGTCAGTGTATTCTATCAACAGCTATTCACATACATGTTTGCCAAAGGATTAGGAATTAATTAATAACGGTGTAGTAGAAAGTGCTCTAGTGGTGGAAAGTACATTTCCTCTAGAACTGTGCTTTAAGCTGCTATAGTTGATTTTTCAAGTAACAATGTACCAAATGACAACATGAAAACAACGTGAAATAGGCCACTTGAGTGATGAAAAGTAGCCTACAGACAACTTCCAGCTGAATTTGCAGCTCCCCTCGACTTTATGGAATTTTAGCCATAGCCTGTTAAAATAATGGATGAAGCTTCTGGGCCTGAAGAGTGAAGCCAAAGCTGAAGCGCCATAAAGCTGCATTTGATCTAATTTCCAGCAGGGGGTATAAAAAATAGAGGATGAAGTAGGGGATGCTTTAGGACATGTCAATCAGGCCAGAGGCTTAGCAATGCTAACCATGCTAACACTGGGGACATAAAAATAGCCGTGAACTTGTCTTGGCTGTTTTTGGTCCGTGATTTCATCCTAAACTTTAACCCTCTCACTGTGTTTTCACTTCAGCAAAGTTCTTTGAAATTGTTTAGCATCTGGTAGCACCTTACCAACCAAAGCTACCTAGCATTTAGCTGATAACTTAAGGTAAAATCCGCCGATTTCCTGTACTTCCTGTACTCCAGGAGGTCTGCGTTTATCCAGTTGTAATTCTCCGCTAAACGACTCACGCCAGATGGGTTAAAAATCTGCAACTTTTCCTCTCTAGCATTTAGCTTAGCATAGCCCCATTTTAACCATAATCAACACTGGCTTAGCTTTGTTATCATCCCCAGCTCCACCCTCTCGCCAAAAATCCTCACAGCCTGTTGCAAAAAAAACAAAATGGCAGCTGTATTGCCAAACTCAAGGCTTCAAAACAGTCGGAAAACCAACGAGTGATGTCACGGATGCTACGCACTTTATTGTTTTACAGTCTGTGGTTTCAGTTTAGTGTTAATCTGTGAGGCTGCAACTTTACTGTTCTGGATCACTCGCAAAGTGTTGCTGTTGTTGCAGCAGGCAGCTGTAAAAAGCCACTGTAGCCTACACTACCGGCTCAGACACAGTCAGACACTAGCTGGTCAACACAGTGGAGCATTTAGTAGCTAAAGAGACAGTTGTTTTTCACAAGAGTTGGTAAAGCCCAAAAACCAAGCTTGAAGAGCTGAGCTACTGCCGCACAGAGAGGAAGGTTGTGTACCTTACCAGAAACGTAAGTGAAGAAGTATATTTATACTGTGTTGATCAAATGCAACTGTGTTAATTAACTGTGTTAATCAAATGCAACTGTCAATTAAATCACACCAAAACACTCCCACACAGTCCTGATTAGTTATTACTGCATGTTGACTCTTAATAAATTATGAGGAATTTCAAATATTAACTTTGTTTGTGGCTTATATTTACTGTTATAGAGAAATGCTTAACATCAAAGTTTTCACTTCCTCCTAAAGCAGCGCCACCTTGACCAGCTACAACAGTATAATGTTGACGATGCACCAGTAGTAACAATCTGATAATGCCATAATAATAATAATGTATCAGTCACAGGGGGCATTTTTAAGCTGAACAAGTACTTTTACTATGATGCTTTAAGCACATTTAGCTGATAATACTGCACTTTTACATAAGTAGGATTTTGAACAAAATGCTTTGACTTCTAACCAAGTATATTCATATTGGTACTTTTTCTTAAACAAGGAGTACTTCTTCCACCACTGAAGTTCTCACAAATGCAGTGAGTGAAATGTGTGCTGAGCAGCAAACTGCTGTTAATAGGACAGAATGAAAAGCAAGCTGTACTGAGCCTCTGACTGTACTGAGATCCAAGAGTGTGCGTGTGTGTGTGTGTGTTTGTGAGGAAGTAGCCCTGGCATTGCTCTGAAGGTTTACTGATCAGCTGATCCCCTTTCTCTCTCTCCGGCTTCATCGGGGGGGTACAGCTCGCTGAAGCAGCGGGTTCAGAAATGAAAAACAACAAAAACACTGATGACTTTTATGGATTTTTTTTTTAGATAATGCCTTAGCTGCAGGATGTGCTCTGCGCGGTTCATTGTGCCAAAAAAAAGCGGAGAAGGAAAGTTGCAGATGAGAGGGAAGAGGAGGAGGAGGAGGGAGAGAAGAGAGAGTGAGGGAGTTCATCCATGAGACAGGGAGATGGTATTTTAGAAAGCCGACAGAGAGGAACTTAGATGAAAGGATAGACGAGAAGAAGAAGGAAGGAGGGAAGAAGAGGGGGAGGATATTGGGTTGGGAATATGGTGTTTCCTCCTGCCATGTCTGTCTTGTTGTTGTTGTGTTCCCAGCAGAGGAGTCTATCTGAAGGATCTGGATCTAAGTGAATTACTGTAGCCTATCTCCATGCAGCAGATAAGCAGCCCAGCCCGCTTTCAGGACAACCAGATCTGCATCAAGGTCTCAGGGCATTTTTATTGACCTATTGACCATCTGAGGGTCCCCATGGAGTGAATAAAGAGGTTGGATTTACGTGTGTGTGTGTGTGTGTGTGTGTGTGTGTGTGTGTGTGTGTGTG
>NC_045742.1:30003982-30006447 GCF_008692095.1 Etheostoma spectabile
TGTGTGTGTGTGTGTGTGTGTGTGTGTGTGTGTGTGTGTGTGGGGGGCTTTTAATTCCTGCTCTTTTCAGGTCGTTGCTAAGATGCTCTGCCACAGGATCACATCAAAACGTTTTCATTGCCACCAGTGAGCACACACACACACACACGCACACACGCGCACACGCGCACACACGCACACACACAAACGTACAAACACCAGTCCATTGTGTGACGGCCTTGTAATTTCCCCCAAGAGCTGTGGGAGTGCTGGATAGTTGATGAGTGGATGTGCCAGCGAGTGTGTGTCTGGCCTTTGAATTAGATCCGTTTCACTGGCCTTGGTGCCCTCACAAAGCAGTGCAGGCTGTAACATATAGCTGCTCTGCAATGTGATACAAATGGGTTTGACTGTACTGAGCGTTTACTTACGAGTTTGTGTTAAAGTGGTGATCTTTCTCTCAAAGCCTATTATTTTTGAAAATGTCTTGCACTTCAGTGTGAAGTGCTCTCAGTGGTTGTGTTCTCCAGCGCTGTGCTCAGAGAGCACATTATGTCAGTTCTTTAGTACTAATACTTTTATTTCATTTATACATTGAGTTACACACAGTGCAGTTATTCTGAATGTTACATTCTCACTGAAAGGCCTGCGTCAAATAAATCACCTCCTGTGCTGATCGTTCTGGTTTTATTTACAAAGGTTATCTACTGACCCTTCTGCCTGCATCTCAATACAATAGGATTTCATAAAATTTAATGATTTGTGCTGCTAAAAGTAAAGAAAAAAAAGTTCAACAGCAACATCTTATTCTGGAAACTCACTTGAAATTCTTTCTACCAAAGACAGAGTGTATATACAGCTGTCGCAGTGTGTCTTGCGGAGAGTGACAGGAACATTGTTTATGGAAAGATTGGTCTGCCGTACACTTTTTACTGGGTCACTTGGTGAGGATCCCAAGCCCTAGTGTAACCCTAGGTTAACCCTAGCCTTACTGCTGGGGTCCCTCAGGGTTCGGTTCTGGGTCCCCTCCTCTTGTCTTTGTAAAGCTGTCACTTGGCTGTTTGCCACTGACATGGCTTTTCCTTTGTGTCTAAGTGTCTGATGGGAACAACAATCTTTGACACTGGACCAGTATTGCTGCAGTCAAAGATACATATTCACATATTACATATTCACTACTAGTTATGTGCTTGGCTTTCACACGCCTGACTGAGAGCTTCTTCTTTAAGCCTTCTTGGTGTTTATTCTGCACAAGCGTCTGATTTGACAGCTTTGGTACCAGCCTAAAATAAAATTGAAGACGCTGTATCACAACCCGTTAAAAGAGACAGGAAACTTGTCTTGTAAGTCACCAACTTTGGACCCACAGTGCTTAGACCACCTGAATTTAGCAATGCCTGTTTAACTGTGATGGAAGGTTGTGATCAGGCAGTGACACACTCTCACCCTCTCGCCTCCTCTGTCAGCACGCTGTGCTATCCAGCATTTCTCTGCAATTCTTACACTCTTTCTCTGTGTGTATGTGTCTTTGTGTGTGTCTGTGTGTGCGTGTGTGTGTGTCTAGTTGTTTGGGGTTAGCTCATCATCACCATCACGAACGTTGCAGTACATTCTCCACTGGTGGAATGTGAAAAAAAGTTTCATGAGTGTCTTGCATCATCTTCCTCAGAGTCAAATTAGTTTGTGAAAATCTGTCAGTCTGTCGCTTAGAAGTGTCAGCTGCTTAGTGCCAGCAGATCATCAGCCGCAGGGCCATGTCTGACACAAACACACACACACACACACACACACACACAAACACACACCCTTGTGCAAACACACACACATACACAGGCAAAAACTGTCAGAAACACACAATTTGCCATGAACCCACTTCAGATTGTGCATGTGTGTGTATGTGTGTGTGTGCTTGTGTATACTGTATGCTCTTTACCCCCCCCTTTCACACACACAGCTGCGCTCTCCGCCTCCCTCGCCTAAACATCAGCAGGGGTGATCTGTCTTCCCCGGTCTCACCTGAGGGCGAGCTGCAGGCGCCGGCAATCTGTCGCCTGTCACTCTCCATCACTTTTCAATCCTCATTCCCTCCGATACACACGAGCCAGAGCCGGCTGCGAAAAGTCTTTAAAGACTTTGAAATCAACTTGAGTCATCTGACTGCAGTTCAACAGCTGCTCACTAATGGGGGGACCTTGACGTTGCGGGGCCCAGCCCTGCATGTTCTCCATCTTTTTCTTCTTCCTTGTTTTTTTAGTATCTCATTTTTTCACATGTTTTACTGGATAAAAAACTGGGAGAAAATTTGGTTGTCTGAATGGTAACCCCAAGCGTATATTTTACTGCTGCATAATGTTTTTCTTCTTTTGAAACAGTTGTATGCCTCTGATCAAGAAAATAAAACAGAATTTTATTAAATCTTGATATACAGTGTGTATCAAGATTTAATTATATATATATATATATATATATATATATATATATATATA
>NC_045742.1:30006457-30010577 GCF_008692095.1 Etheostoma spectabile
TATATATATATATATATATATATATATATATATATATATATTTATTTACATCAAGACAGACAAGACAACAAAGCTCCTCACAATGCATGGAGGGTTTCAGCCCAAGTCCAGCACCATGAGATATACACCAGGCAGAAAGAGGGTGGCCTAGGACTAGTGAGCGTCAGCGCCACTATCTTGGATGAAACAACGAAGATCCAGAAGTAAATCAGGATGACAGCTCCAACCGATGACCTGCTGAATGAATATCTCAGGCAGCGGAAACCCCGGTGATGAGGAAGAACCATCATAGAAAGCCAAGTCCCTGCACAGCACGTGCCACCAACAGATAGAAGAAGTAGCTGATATCAATAAATCATTCCAGTGGCTGGAAAAGGCTGGAGCGACAGATAGCACAGAGGCACTAATCTTGGCAGCGCAAGAACAAGCGCTGAGCACACAATCAATAAAGGCCGGGGTCTACCACAACAGACGGGACCCCAAGTGCAAACTGGGTAAAAATGCCCCTTAGGCAGTCCGGTTAATTTCAGAGGGGTGTAAGATGCAGGCAGGTACGGCATATCTGGAACGCCATAACCAAGTGGCTGGCATAGTGAACAGAAACTTCTGGCAAAGAATAAAAGAGCTAAGATCGGTTGGGACTTCCAGATCCAGACTGATAAATTGGTGAGGGCTAACCAACCGGAGACAGCATGGTGGTCTACAAACCACATAAGAAGGCTTGTGATAGATATAGAAATCCCAAGCAACAGCAACATCAGGAAGAAGGAACATGAGAAGCTTGCGAAATACCAAGGGCTTAGAAAGGAGTTAGCGACGATGTGGAAAGGGAAGGCAACAGTGGTTCCCGTGGTAATTGGAGCACTCGGGGCTGCAACCCCTAAACTAGGACAGTGGCTCCAGCTAATTCCAGGAACAACATCTGAGATCTCTGTCTCTAAGATACTGCGCAGAACCCTCAGGCCCCTAGGCCTCTGGTAGAGGACCCGAGCTGGGAGGAAGGAAAACACCGCCCAGGATGGGGTGAGTGGGGAATTTTTACTTTTTCTTTTTTCATACATAAGGTTAACCCTTAATCCTGTAACTAATAACTTTGTTTGTTTCAAAACTTTGTATTGGATGTTGTTAATGTTATCCCTTGTGTTGTCCTCCCGGGTCAAAAACTGACACATTTTTGTCCCTTTTTCAGATTTTTTTTAGTTTTCACTAACGCCACCTTACTAACAGTACTTTTTGGAATTTATGGTCAATAACCATCATTTACATAGAATTATACCTAATATTTAATTTAAAAAAGCAGAAATTATGAATTATTTTGACTAATAGTTAAGATCTGAGGATTGTACAGATGAGTTTAGTCAGGAATGAAAGTGATCAATTGTATGTGCAAAGAGTGTTGGAAATGGAATCCAATCCATTCATGGTCATTTTAAAAAGAAACCCATATTTCAGATATAGACATTTTTTGAAGGGGTCACATTTGACATGAGGACAGAAGGAGGGTTAATACTCACCTGAGTTTAAAAAAGACCAGACATGTATTTCAGTTATTAAATTTATGTTATGACTCATCAAGGCCATTCATTACAGCCCCTAATAGATAGGCAAATATTGCTCAAACAGATCTGCATCTGTGTTTCTAGTAAAGTAAGACATCATTCCATTTTGACAGAAGGCTGCAATTATTCAAAATACAGTGTTGTGATTAATTGCATAACACAACAGTTTGAATAGCTTCAGAAGGTTTAAAATGATGATAGAAGAGAAATGATTTGAAAGGTCTGACCGTACTGTTCCATCACGATACGAAGGAGAGGCTCAGATGGACGGAGCAGAGGTCACATATGGAGGTAGGGCTTTACGTTCTGCTGCTGCACATATGCAGCTGTGTTTTGAACAGCAGCAGTATGCTTTCCTGTAAGATTCCCTTTGGAACACTTTCTATAGTCTATATATAACCCGGGTTTACGACAGTTCGTGAAATGGTCACGTTATTTTGATCTAATGATTCATCAATCAATTTTCTCGTTTATTTCGTGCTGGTCACTGCAAAATGGCGACACGATCCGCGTTCTCTGGGGACGCAACAACGGGGAAATGAAACGCCACATGTTGGTGATAACAACGGAACGGACCGCCACACGCGGGACGCGCTATGACAGCAGAATGGTTGTGGTTGGGAAAAGAACAACAGGGAAAGGAACTGCAACATGCAGGACGCGGTCCCCGGTCTCCTGTGAACGTCCTGTGTTGTCTGACCCATCCACCACCCCGACCAAACTCCTCCCGTGAATTTTCGGCTTTTACTATTGTAATTGTGCTATTATCACGAAAGATGCTTCCCATTGAAATACATTAGTTTATAATTCATGCTCACCATTGCAAAAAAAAAAAAATCAAAAAAATCCTGTCCCTGTACACAAATTAACTGATTAAATAACGTCATTATTTCACAAACTGCCATGACGCTGGGCTGTATATTCAGTGTTGTACATAATGACCATCAGCTTTAAATACCCTTAACAGAGACATTCCAATAAAACCCTGTGTTTCATTGATTTAATTAGGAACCCTCCAGTTGGTTTCAGGAAAAGGTAAATTGGCTTTTCTTTCCTTTGTAATGAAATTAGTTAAATCTTTTAAAATACAATTAGGCTACAGCAACAGTAGTTATGTGGATAGGCACACAAACACAACCTGTTGTTTTTTAGTTTCCCTTTATTACTGATACGGTAATAAAGTAAACACATCTTACAATGTAGCGACATGAAGATACTAGACCAACCTTCTCTTTGCTCTCTGACTTTACAGTAGTTCCTTTAGCTCTTTTAGTTTAACAGATCTTTCTACCTCCATTTAGCCCCCCGCCCCACCTATTGGTTTGCCACTCTGTATTGAGACACATCTTGCTCAGACTGCTCTGTTCACTTAGCAATGATAGGCCCAATGAATCCACCCAGGGGACCTGCAAGGTTCCCTTTAAAGGGTAACTGCCTTTTTTTCTTATGTTTTTGTGTCTAAGTGAATGATGGGAACAGCAATCTTTGTCAATGGTCCAGTATTAAGTGAGATAACTGCAGTCGGCAGCGGCAAAACAGGCTACATTTTAAGATAATAGGGCAATTGTGCAGCTTGGATTTACCATCACAAAAGTGCTTCTCGGATTAATAATAGAGAAAATAATGGCTGCGGTGAAATTGCATGAGAAAAAAGGATGAGACAAACTCAACTATTGAGGAAAGGCAACCCCACATCACATTGCGGTGGCCAATCGTGTAACAGGAGATCAGACTTGTGGGTGTGTTTTGTGGCGGTTTGAGAGTCCCGTACAGGAAACAGGAAACATCACTGCCTCTATCTCCTACCACAAGAAAGATTTAAAACACCAAACACAAGTACTCAACTGCCCGGGAGTTTGTGTAAAAGCTGACTGTTTCCTGCAACAACAAAGCCCTCGCTATGTCTCGCTCATCTCTTTTCTTTCTCTCTCTCTCCTGTGAAATAAAGCTGCCTTCAAGTGCGGTCGGAAACATTGAAATCTATGTTTGTAACAATCTGATGGAAAACAGTAACTGTGAAATATAAAGTCTACTTGTGCTTTGGCTGTCACACGAATGGGCTGTTTCAGTGACACTCCCCTCGCCGCACAACCCTGCAACAATTCGACGCATCGCTTTTCTTGGTGTGAATGCCTACTCGTCTGCAGGCAGTGCACACTTGGTGTCGTGTTCCCAGAATGCTAGTGGTGATGGCACAGCAGACTCTCAAATAGAAGTGTTCAATGTGTGATAGACAAATCTTTAACACACAATCTTCCAGCTGAAGTGACGACCAGGGAAAACGTACAACAATAGCCCAAAACACTTCCATTTGACTTTGAGGAAGAACTCAAAATAAAAAACACAAACCCAAAATGCACATGCAACCATAAAACACAGTATGTAAGAGCAATCGGCATCCCTCTTCTTCTGTTAACCCACTGGATTGATTTCCTATCATAGATGGCACCATGGATGGACTCACTACCCCTACGACTTACCACCCCTACGATCCCCTACCCCTGCGATTCCCATAGCACCCTTTTAGCGCCCCCAAGAAATTGCTGTGGTTTATTAAAAAA
>NC_045742.1:30010587-30010749 GCF_008692095.1 Etheostoma spectabile
AAAAACTTTTGTTAATAAGTAAATACAAGTTATATTTGAAAAATGAATACATACATTGTGAGGGACCAAGCTAGCAGGCACGAGGAGTCACTAGGTAAATTAAAAAAATATATATTATTTAGAAAACAAAATAAACTAATTTTCCAAAAACAGAAAGTCCTG
>NC_045742.1:30010759-30012983 GCF_008692095.1 Etheostoma spectabile
AGAGGTCAACTTAACAGAACTTTAATTCAGGTAACATAATCAAACATGAACTAAACAGACCTCCATACTGAGACATTAGGGAAACATATATAGTGGCTGATCAGGCCATTCTGATACAAAGGGGGGGAATAGACTAACACCATAACTAACCAAACCACAATAACTACAACTTATATTAAACCAATGCTACCTAATATAAACAAAGGATAAATTGACCAAATAATCATAACCAACTATAAATATAACTAGCAAAGAAAAGAACAACTCAAAAATAAAATCCTCTGCCACCCCCATGATATGGGGAAACATGCTGCAATCCAATTATCCCTTCCCCCATTTAAACAGCTTCCAGTCAATTGGAGGTCCTTTAGTCTTTTAGCCAACGACCCCCAGCGGCAACCTCCACGGAACCGGCAACTCAAAGGAAAAAGGTATTATTTCACAAAATGTAACTTAACGATAATGAACCTGACATTAGTTAAATTGACAAAGTAAACTAAATGTGTGCATCTGAATAGAAACCAAGTCAAATAACTAATAAACAGTTTGTAAAACTAAATGTGTGTGCAGTTATTTATTTTGTATAATGTGCTCATGACAAAAGAGTGTTACCACCATGAATTGTTGCCATGTGTGGCTGCCAGCGCGGCCATCACATACATTCATAAAACAAACCAATTTTAAAATGCATGAAGCAAACACGGGTGATCCTATTCGGACAATAGGTGCAGCACACATTAAACTTTTGACTTTATTTCAGCAGTAACATACTCACACAGAAGAAGAAGAGGACTGTATTTGAAGCTGATAGGATTAGCAAAGTGAGTGTAAAGTCAGTAATGGGTCATGTTTTAGTCCTTAAACTTCAACGTGTGGAGACTTTATCAGAGCCTGTAAATGGGACTGAGAGAGATGGTGAACCTGTCACCACGCGGAATGAAGAAAAGCCGTGGGAGGAGGATGACCTGACCGCTCGCGGAGGAGGATGCATAACGTTACACAGCTGTAAATTACATCAGACCTGGGGTCGCACAGCGAGGCCACAGTGGCTGAGGAGTCATCTAACAGGGGTCTATGCCAGAACTCTACTCTGATCTCTGTCTGGTAGTAGAATATTACAGGGAACGTGTGTTTTACAGTATCGTGAATGAATGAATCACCCAATCCAAAGTTATACAGCGCACAGGACTTGGTTTATTTTTAACCCAGAAAATTTGTTTGAGTGCATTAGTCTACTCTTCTGCAAATATAAACTGTGGGAGCTACAGTAATGATTGTTTAAATCTAGCTTGTTGGCTGGCATTTGAAATATGTTTGGTGGGATAATCAGAGTTTTATGGTGCTGTTGTATCGGGAACTTTAGTGCATCAAAAAACAATCTCTCTATCCCTCTCGTTTGCTCACTTAGGAAACTGCGGCGGTGGGTTTGTCAAGGGAAACTTTAAATTTCAGAGCGCCCTCACTGAAACGTCGAGCACCCCATAGCACCAGCAAGAGAAATCTCTGGCGCGGTTGGGCGCGGTTGGGCAACTTATTTCAAATAAGTTGCCCAACCATAACTTGGATGCATATTTACGTTGTATGGGCGGTGTTTAAAATTAATGATTACTTCCATTGAATTTTGGGTGTATATCCAATTAATTAGCAATCCCCAAACATTTTTTTAAATGGTTTCAAAACCATATCCAGACTTAACTTTGGTATAAACCGTCAGTGGTTATCCCTCAACATCCTCTGATCTAAACTATAAGCCAAAATAGTTCATAATTTCAACTTTACTTTTAACTCGAAATATAGGTATAATGTCATTTAACTTATTATTTATCATGAATAAAATAGCATTGAAAAAAAGTGACAAAAACAAGTATCAAACTATCAAATGTATCAAATGCATAAAAAAGCATCCTCCAAATTGTTTGAAAAAGCAATAAAAAAAAACAATTTTCAATTTTTACCCGGAAGGACAACAAGTTCATGGTCTGTGGGAAGACAGCACAATGGTTAAGGTATTTGGTAGCCGAGATCCCTGAAGTCCTCCATTCATTTCAAAAAGGAAAATCTCTTAAAAAAACTAATAATTTAATTGAGTTTAATTAATTTTAATTAACTAACTTATTACTGTAACATGTTTCAAGCATTCCAAATGAATATGTAAAGAAACACCCTTGTGTGGGAAGGTTTTGGTGTCAGTCTAGAAACCTGCACGTTTAATTCTCCTGCTTCA
>NC_045742.1:30012993-30014203 GCF_008692095.1 Etheostoma spectabile
TTGTGGGAACCAATCACAAACTGGCTTATCTACCTGGCAGGCTATTGGCTGGTTTAACACGATGACGATAGAGAAGTGACCAAGCAGCTTCTTGTTTACATTCAACGTAACGGCCACCAAACACCACCGAAGCGCAGCAGTCCATTGATGCCGCTGTTGCCACTACATCAGCCGGATCGTTGGTCTGATTGGTTGAAGGACTATCCAATCGCGTGCAGAGTCATTTGAACGATGCCTGTTGGTCACACCTCTTGTGCAAAGAAAATACAGAGCAGACTCCCCAGAACAATGCTCAATCTCACATCTATTGGGCTTGGCTTGGTCTGGTGACAGCCACACTAGGGTAAAATAAGGATAATAACAACAGGATTCTTGTTTTCATAAGTGACAATAGGCCGGCAGTGAGTGCTTTGTACATCTTTGGTTAGCTACCATGTGGCAGCGCTAATTTCCGTTTCCAGGTCTTCTTATCTGAAAATGGCAGAAAAAGAAAAAACCTAAAAAGGGAAATGAGTATCCTTTAAAAATCCAACCCTAGCTACATATCCAGAGCCGTCCATGGTGCACAGCTGCTCTGTCCCTGTGCTGTGTTGGTGATCCGCGTGACAGACGGAGGCTATTTCATCCAGGTGATAAGGCGTGTCATTGGCTCTTTGTGCTCTGCGCCCGGTGCTACTGTGCTTAATTTGACCTGCTGCATGTCGCCAGGCGTGCTGGTCAATATTTGCTCGGCAGCCACTGACTCAAAAGGACATATTTGTTCAACCCCCCCTCCCCCTCCACCACCACAGAAAACAAACAAACACACACACACAGGGTGGTGATAGGAGCAGGGAACAGTCACTCAGCGACAGCCAAGCACTGCAGGGCCACATGACTGATAACGGAGAAGTCATGGTTTTATACTTCACATGTTACTCATGTGTTTTGTTTCTCTAGATCAAGGCAGCCCAATTTGGGGCCCGTTCTCCCTTTGTTTTGCCCCCCCCAAAGTCCTAAGTGTAAAGTCCTAAATGTACTATGCAATGACTACATAACTTCGTTATGTGCAACTAATCAGAACGTAATCTGCAGCAATCTGTTTTGCAGCAAAGCAAAGCACAGTGCTGGCAAACGTCCTTATTAAATTATGCACCAAAGTTTAATCTACAAAAATTACAAAGTTTACGTATTTCTTGTCTCTTTCTCTCTCTCTCTCTCTCTCTCTCTC
>NC_045742.1:30014213-30017695 GCF_008692095.1 Etheostoma spectabile
TCTCTCTCACCCTCACGCGCTGCGAGCCGTGCTAACGTCACTGGTTTTGAGTCCGCCAGTCAAGATAGAGCCAACGAGGCAGTGGCACAATGATAATAGAACATTTAGTAAGTCAGCTGGAGCCCTGGAGGCTTTTGAAAAAAAAAGGACAGGGCTCACTATTGAAAATGATAAATAACTGTAAATGTTATAATATGGGCAATACTTGCAGATTAAAGAGCTGCGTTATGTTAATTTTCTATAAAATGTAATACATTTTCTCATAAAATCAACATTTACTTTTTGGCCCGTTGCTTTTCATCCAGATACATTTTTGGCCCGTCTTATGGATGAATTTGGCACGTCTGCCCCAGATAATATTAATTACTACTACATTCCAACATTCTGCACTAAATTAACGATTTGTAAAAGTGCATCCATCAGACAAAACAGAAATCTTAAAAAAACTACAAATATTAAATAGACTTTTACGTGCCCATGAGAATACACACATTACAGTAAATAAGACCAAGGAAACTATTTACATGTTCTGCATTTTTTCAATGTTTAATTTTCTTCAGTAGCATTATTAATAATGCTGTAATGCAGGACATTTAAATGTCTCTTAGAGGAAATATTTGTTAACCCCATAGTCCCTCTCTGAAAACAATGAAATTAAAATCTCTTTGTTTCTTTAACATCTCAATGTTCAAGCCACATTCTTTGAGTCTCCCTCCTCAATATTTACCATATTTTCCCTTTATTTTAGAGTGACAGTGGCTAGACAGGAAAGGGCCGCAGGCCGGACTCGAACCCCGACCGCTGTAGAAGCCTACATGGGGCGCACGTTCTTACTGGGTGAGCTAGACAGCCGCCCCAATATGTACCATCTTAATGCAGATCTTTAAACTATATAATTTGTAAATTGATGAACTGTAAAAATGTATCCCTAACCCAATTCATCAAGTGAAAAGACCTTGGCATACTATATTTCATATATACTGTAGTGTGGTCGGAGATGTCTGTCCCTTTAAACAGCACCCGCGGTGCTGTTACATTTGCATTTCACTCAGAGAGCTAGTGATTAGTTATGCTGTTCTTAGCACTGATTCTAGGTCTTACAGTAATGTTATTTCAACTCCTGACTCTCCGTTAGTGTTCTCCGTACTGTTAGGAGGGATGGAGTCTAGCTAGCGTTCCTAGGTCCAGATGTGCTAGTGGCACATGACTCAGACAGCAACAGGTAGTCATGTGACCTCAGCAGTCACTGAGGGGTGCTGAGCTCACAGATCAGACTCCAGCTGGTTCTCTCAGGCTGTTCAGGATCAGCACACAATATCTGAAACTGGATTAACAATGCTGAGGAGTCACAGATTGACTCTTTGGATAAACAACTCGATCCAATGACAAATGTTGGACAAAGCTACAAAAATGCATGCATAAGACATTGTTTTTTAAAAACTGAAAAGGTGACCAAAAAAATCAGAAAAAGTGACAACAACAAAATTGACTAAAAGTAATTAAAAAAACATCAAAAAAGTGACTAACAATTTGCACAAAATTGATAAAAATGTTGAAAAAAGTGTAAAAAAAGAATACCAAAATGTTGAATTTCAACCCAGAAGAACACAAAGTTGCAGGTCGACGGGAAGACAACACAAGGGTTAGTATATCCATGATTTCAATGAAAGTTATATAATTCTGTGTGAAGTCTGTCAGCACAGAGTGAGCTGCTCACGTCTCTTAACAAAGCTCCTTCAGAGCCACAGACATGTTGTCAATGATTTAGACATGTAAAATCAGAAGACAGCTCCTTTGAGTTAAAATGAAAATATAATTTATTTGCATTATTGCTTTGCAACAATCTCCAAGTTTTAATGTTGTAATGGCGTGGCCGAGTTAACCACAAACCGTGTTATTGGTTCAGATTTTGGACTGAAGAAGTTGCTGCAGTGACTTTGTGAAAGTATCAAACCGTTCACTGTTGAGTTTTGGACCTTGAATTAAGCTTTGGAGCTGCTTTCTTGTGCACTCGCACATATGCGGGTGACTGGAAACGCATTCTTGCCGTTGGAGCCACAGCGTCCCACTGATCTACATGAAGCAATTTAACTATAAAGACAGCAAGGAAGAAGACTGCAGTAAACATGGGTACAGGCAATGCAACATGTTGGTCAGAGCCCAGTGACGCAGACACTGAGTTGTGATGAGCAACACTGAATGTAAGCAGAACTGTTACCACAGGGCATCTTTAATATCGTACCAACAATTCTATATTGCACAGAATTTAATTATTGTACAGATAGGAGAGCCACTAAATCCGCATTTTGACCATAACAGGACACTCTTTACTGAATCTCATAATAATGTACATATAATGTATCATTTAATAACATGTCAGCCATAAGGAATCAGTCACACTTCAAAAATGAAATGGTTCAAAAGTAGATGATCTCTTCACACTTTGAATTCAAAGGTTCAAAATATGTTTGTGTTTGTCTTTACAGGTTGTGTGTGTGTCTCAATTCATACATGTGGGTGGGTGGGGGCGTGGGGGGGCGGACTGTGTGAGTGTTTCAGCTCATATCCTGTTTGTTTCAAATCTGCAGCTCAATGAGGGCAGCAAGGTAGCGCCTCACTGGCTTTAGATTGTTTGTCATTTGGCATCTCAAGTGGAACTAATAAGCCTATAAAATGGTAACGAGATGAAGACGGGAGGAGGCGGAGGACAACCTGGAGAGGAGAGAGAGACATTCAGAGGAGGGGTGAGGATAAGAAGATGAAGGAGGGAAGAGGTGGAGGCGTAGAAACAAAGGGTTTGAGAGAAGATGAGAGGTGTAGTGTTGAGAGATGGGGAGAAGTTGAGTGGGAGAGATTTTGTGTGCAATTGTTTGTGAGATTTGGTAGCAATTTGTGGTTGTTTCATGCTCTCATGGATCTGCAACCCCTCCTCTCTGATCCTTTCCTTTCTACGCCCGAGCACCACTTACAGGATGCAGCTGGTGTGCTAAAGCCAACACTCTAAGGTTTACCAGAGTTTCACCGTCAAACAAACATCTTCTAAGAACTCTCCCTCTGGAGCAGGGGTCAGCAACCTTAGGCACACGTGCCACCTTTGGCACCGGGTAGCTTAACCAATGGCACACTAGCAACAAGTGTGCAACAGAGTTTTTTGGAAATGTTGAAGTGTCCTCTCATCTGCATACCAAATTACGTCTTTCACAGGCTTTGACAAGACCACTGTCTATTACGTAGTTTGATTGACTTATTTTGTTGTTTATTCAAATAGGGACAGTGCATATTTAAGGACACCAGTACAAGTACACAATGTAAATAGGCTAGAGTGTCCCCCATCCATATTCTGCAAAGACCCACCCTACTCCTAGACCTACTTTTGATTGGTTATCCATCCATCCATCTTCGTCCTCCAGCACGGGACCCCAAACTTCCCTTCCCCGAGCCACATTAACCAGCTCCAACTGGGGGATCCCGAGGTGTTCCCA
>NC_045742.1:30017705-30030801 GCF_008692095.1 Etheostoma spectabile
GAGATATAATCCCTCCACCTAGTCCTGGGTCTTCCCCGAGGCCTCCTCCTGACTGGTAGATCTAGAGCTTTTTCCTTCTGGCTCAGCTCTCTTTTCATCACGCTGCTCCGATTCTCCGACAAATCTCCTTCTCCATTGTCCGCTCACTCGTGAACAAGACCCCAAGGTATTTAAACTCCATCACTTGGGGTAAGGACTCATTCCCTACTGGTTAATACTTGTTAAATTAGTCACAGAATGCGGTGCGAAGGAAAGAAAATCTGCCTGAGCGGGCCAGGTGATTAACAAGAACATTTTAAAATGGAACTTCATATTAAAAAGGTTGCTGACCTGTGCTCTGCCGGGTCAGTTACCATTCCCCAGACCACCAAGACATCAGCTCTTGTCTTCTTTTTTTTCTCAGTCTGCTGCTACTTCGACCTACTAACAGATAAAAAAATACAACAAAAAGTCATCATCATGGGTTGGCATGCAAGGGCAGTTAACATCAATCACATGGGGGGAGTGGAAACATATTATGACAAATGATCACCTCATTACGAACAGATCAACATGATCATTTATCATTGATTTGGAGACGTGTTTGTGTCCACCTGATGAATGTCCGTCTAATCATCTCTGGTTTAGCTCTGGTTTTGGTCTCCACAATCTCTTGAGCTGCTTTATGCTCCAATATGTTCACTAACCTGTCTCTGACTGTCTCTGTCTGCTCTCTGGAAAAGCTGCCTGCTGAGGCCATAAGCGATGTTATGCGAGCGTTGGATAAACACTGAGCTGAAGCTCTTTATAAAGCTCTCCGTAGAATGAGGGGAGCTGCAGATTCTGCGGGTCCCTCACTACCATACGCACCTTTCACATTGTTACATTATTTTCATGTTTTCATGATTCAATATGTAAATACTGTCATTTGTATGCATCCAGCTCATGACTGTCATGATGAAAATGCTAACTAGTAAAAAAAGAAATTACATAAAATATAGATATGTAGTTCCCACATGATCACTGCTGAGACCTAAACAATTAGAATGGAATTAAATTGCACGTTGTACATTGTTATTATAAACATATTGATTATAGCCGCTTTAAGTTGATTGGGGTTGGATGTCTCAGGTCCAGCTGATGAGGAGGAGGAGTTGGACACTGAGGGCACAATGGAGGAGGCTGACAGCGTGACCCTGTCAATATGGCTGTTGGGATCAGAGGAAAGACATCTCCTGGACCCAGCTAACACCCCTCTCTGACCCTTGAACCTCTGGTAAGAATCTCTTATGACACTTAAGAATTCCTTTTTGGAACCAAAGAAAGAGTAGATCACGAAGTACAGCAAGACCAGATAATCTGCTTTAAGGGTCAAAAGACATCCAGAAGCTGCAGGATGTGAAATGTGTGTGTGGTGGCCGTTAAACCCCTTCTTAGTCTAATGGACTAGTAAATCTGGTAAATCCAGAATGTTCCACTTCCGGGATTGCTCCGTTGCCGCAGGATTTCCCTCTTTTCAGCCGGATATCCGTCACCTTCCCCTTTCTTTGTGTTGGCGTTCTAAACTCCGGTGGATTTCTGAGGACTATGGTTACCTGCTCCTCAGATCTCTGCAGGGTAAATCCAGACAGCTAGCTAGACTATCTGTCCAATCTGAGTTTTCTTTTGCACAACTAAAACTAATTTTAAACGTACACCAAACAAGTTCCTTCCCGAGGCTATTTTGCAGCGGCACTGTGGCTCTGTCCGGCGCTTAGCACCGCCCAAAATGATTGTGATTGGTTTAAAGGAATGCCAATGAACAAGAGCACGTTTTTCTCCCATCCCGGAATGCTGTGTGGACTAGCAAACTGTCGTCAGAACGACAGAATAGGTCGATTTCCAATGATTCCCAAAACAACTTATATGATCGTTCTTTTCACTGCTTTTTTACTAAGTTTGTGAAACGGAACGAAAGTTAAGATTAGGCATAAAAAAAACATAGGGTTAGGAAATCATCAGGGATTGGCTTTATTATGTCAAAAAGTGGTCTAGGCTGCCACTTAATAGTCCTAGTTTGGATGTTGTAATTGTACTGTGTTGTGACATATCTACAATCTCCAATCCCCTGCAAGGTGCACTAAACAACAGCAAAAGAAAGAAACATTTGTCAAACTGTGCAAATGCTTCAGATAAAGAATAAAGCTGCTCTAGCAGCTCAGCGACAACATGTCAAGCCGTGAAAACTTCTCACAGGTGCAATTAGGATTTAGGAGCAATTTTGATTAAAAAAAAAAAAAAAATCCATTTCCTGTTTGTGTCTTCGCTGCAAGCGTAGTCAATGCCAAAATGCTTTGGAATGACTGACCTGAGTGTGACAGATCTGCAGGAATGTTCAAAGTCTGCAGTGCGAGGCTGTTATGAAGCTGTCTTACACTGTCAAGAACGAGTCAATTATTGTAATTCATGCCGTCAGATTACATGCTGTTAGCTGAATGATTCCTGCTCACTTTCACAATCTGGGTAACATGTCCTGTGGTGTAAAGCATTTAAACTCACAAAGGAGGATGAAGTGGACTGTAAATTATGGCAAGCATTTCTAGGTTTGTCATGAAGATTAGCAGTTTGAAATACTGGGGAGGATCATAACAAATTTCTTTTCACAAATGACTAGATTTTAAAAAAAAAGGCCTGAAAAATATGTTTCTGGCAACTGGTCAACATAAGAAATCTCAGAAAGAGAACAGTTTTAGAAAAAAAAGCAGCTGTAAGATATTTATATTGAGAAATATTTGAGAGCCTATTTATCTGCTTGGCAATAAGGATCATGATTGTTTAAAATAATGTTTTTTTTTCTGTTAAAGGTGCCATGCAACACATATTCCATTACTTTGTGGTAATGTCTGAAGTTCTACCATGGACTCTGTAAAATCTTTTGGTTAAATAAATGCCTCGGTTACCTTGTTTCACAAGCCTGCAGGAAGACTCAGCTCCATTTGTGCCAGTTCTTATTAATATTCAATTAGCTAAGCTGCTTGACTTGGATTGGCTAACAGCTAGCCAATGAGAGGCTGGCTATCAACATCTTTTACCCAGCACAACTGGGTCAGCTCATGAATAGTAATGAGCTCAAGCAACATGACATCAGACTGACCAGCTCATGTGATTGGCCTGATTTCTTCTCGTATTTCTTTTCAGTGGCTAGAGCTGACAGAGGAGGGAGCAGTTCATCTTCACATTCACAACATAACACAAACACATATGGACCAAACATAAATATGTTTTTAAATGCAAGTAAAAACAGTTTTGTCTGGCAGGGCACCTTTAATTCTTTCACCAATAAATTAACATTTCTTGTCTAACCACGTCATGACTAACTTCCGGGCCTCAAAAGTGCGTTAAAGCTGCTTTCTATCTAGTTTCCGTCAGGGGGCGTCTCCACTGGCTCCAAAAAAAAAGTCTGTTTCTACAGAAGTCAATGAGAAAATAAGCCTAATTCTCACTTGATTTATTACCTCAGTAAACATCTTCATGATGAGTTTATGGTCTCAATCAGGGTTAAATATAGAGGTTAAAGCAGGGGATATTTTAGGACCTGTCAATCAGGATAAAGCCTTAACAATGCTAACCATGCTAACACTGTGGACATTAAAATAGACCTGAACTTGTTTGTGGCGGTTGTCTGAGTCTTCATCTCTCACTGTGTTTTTTTTTTTACTCAAGCAAAGTTTATTGGGACATGTTGGTTGCCTAAAAATGTCTTCTTTAGTGTTTATCTTGTCAACCAAAGGCAGCTTGCTACTGCTTGCGTTAGCTGGTAACTTCAGAGAAAGTCTTCAAATTCTCTGCTGTACAGGCAGATGAATGGCGCCAGTACCTGGAGGTCTGTGTTTACTCGCCAGTAAAGCTCTGCTGGATAACTTGCGTCAGAAGGGTTGAAAAGCAGCAACTTTCCCTCTCTAGCATTCAGCTTAGCACAGCATCGTTGAAACCATAGAGGCACTGGCTTGGCAGCATCATCCTCCCGTCCTGCCCACTCGTCCAAATATGGTCACTTCTGGCTCCAAAATACCGAGTTGGAGACGGCCAAAATGAAAACTGATGGCTTCCAAACGGCAGTCCACACACCAATGGGTGACTTCACTGATGCTACATCCATTATATTTACAGTTTTTTTGTCAAAGTGTGTTTTGGACTCTGCAGTTCCCCACAGCTCTATAGAGCCTTCAGGGTCTTTCAGCTCATTGTGTTACAGCCTTCACCTCATTGTGTTTTGGTTCACTCTCACCCCTCTCGTCAGCTCTGTTTCCAGCAGCAGCAGCAGCTGTTTTCGGTGAGGATGCTCTGATAAACCCGTTGTACACTACCTGATCAGCAGCAAAGAGCAGACAGGCACAGTTACCAACAAAACCCCCGCCAAGCACCCCTTCCCCTCAAGGCTGCGTCCTTTCCCCTCTGCTCTCCTCTCTGTACACCCACAGCTGCACCTGGAGTCTAACTTTTTTTTCAGTATAATCTTCTGGTGGCCATGCTCATGCTCAATTATATCTCATGAGCTGTTGCGGCGGTTTTTAGGTTGACACCTGTTACACAGAGTTGGTGCTATATATACAGTAGCTCGAGAATTGATATCAAGTACATGGTCAGAAATCCTTCCAAAATACCACGTTAAGACATCAAGACCTTGAGGAACACCACGGAAAAACCAATGCTGTGATTTTCATGAAACACTTTTGACATTTGGAGATTGCTGCAAGAATTGCATTTTTCAACATATCTGAGAGCCAAGAAAGGTACTGACACATGTAGAGGTTTAGGTGTGATGGGCTTATGAATACATTTTGAATGTATGCGAGATTCTTAACTTTAGGAGCACATATCTGCATCTCTGTACGTCCTGTGGCCTTCTTTGGCTATCCTTGCCTACAACAATTTCCTGAAGATCAATAATGAATCTTTGGAAGTGCTGGTAATTGAACATGGAGTTCCAGAATATCTTATCATAGATATTAAGGTAGAAGTTTGATTGTGGTGCTACTAAACCCCAAACGTCTGAGCATAATTGGTTGACTGAACTCCATCGAAGTGCTACTTTTTTAATAAAACTTCAGCAATGTTTTCATTGGCCTGTCGTAGACCCAGACATAAAAAACAAACTGTCAAAGCCTCCAAAATTAATGTGAAAAAAAGAAAATCAACATTGCATTTGATGTTGATAGCTTTATTAGGCTCATTGTCTGCAGCAGAAGCATCATCTATTTGATCAGTATCATCAAACAGAAGTCTTGACAAGGAGCAGACAACAAGAAGCCGTGTCACAGCAGAGGAGGAAGATCCCTTTTGGGAACTTTTGTTTAGACGTTTTGAGTGGGCGGCATGTTTTATAGATAAACCACATGAAATTACTGAATATTAGCACACACGTTGCATAACTTGTTTTTCAGTGACTGGGCTGGTAGCTCACAGATGTGGAGAATTTGACATCACTTTGAGATTGAATTTTTTTTCCAATCAGGCTTATTGAGTTGCAGTAACTCCAACAGCAATCACTGTAACAAGCTAAACAAGTCTAGATCCAGCCCAATGAACTGCTCTTCTCCCGTTGAAGTCATATATGTTTGCTTATCAAGAAAAAAAATGGATGAATTAGGTAATACATGGACTGTGGTTTCCCTTCAGCTGACAATTCAAGCTACAGCTCTGTAATTAGGCTGTATCCTGAGATGGGACCAAGGGTTGGTCAGCAACAGCCTGTGAGATGAACAATGATGGATTGGACAGTCAGATTACTTCACGCTTAACATGTATTAATATGTGTAACAGACAATGAATAGTTAAAGTCAGTGATGGCGTGACATTTTGTGCCGGTAAAGACTTAGAAAGAGCGATGGAGAAAACATTAATTTCCTCGTCATGCATTTATATTAATATGCGGTGTCATTTTTAGTTGGTGTACTATCATAATCATAACTGTATAATAAACGGACATCCTTGTTTGGTATGCAGCTATCAAACATGTGTAAATAAATCCTTTGGGTGATAATGTAATAATAGCAGGAAGGGCAATGTTGGTATTCTACAACTAGAAAGTGGCAGTGTTTTAACCAAGCAGTGGACGGTGAATGTCTACGTGTAGATTATGGATGTAGAATACAACCATGTAGATTGGAACCACTTTGCGAAGCAGTCACGTGGTACGGATGGGCAGGGAGGCTTCTGATGTCATCAATGTCGTCATTTGGCTAAAACAATACAAGTTCGGTTTACGCTTTACGGAGAACTTCAGGGATTTCTCGGCACACGTTTCTTAGCCTCGGCACAGAATGTAACATCACTAGCTAAGGGGCATTTCAGACCAAATGCTGTCCAAGTTAAAGCAATCAAATTACATGCATTTGTTTTCTTTTTTTAAACGATGATCTTTTTTTCTGTCCTGACGTTTTAACGTGTGGCAACATTTCAGTTTATTATCGTTGCAGCCAGAATAGTGACATGACACAAACTTCTTCCATGCAGCCTTTGTTTTTTTCACTTGAAGTAGACCCATAATGACAAGGAGGCGATCCCAGCTTCGCTTTCCTTTACTTCACTCGGAACTACTGTAAGCCTGCCCAATGGCATCCCACAATCAATATCCAAAACGTATGACTGTGTGCTCTTCATTATTTCTTACTGTCTTCAAATTCGGTGACCCTTTAGGGGCCAGTGTACTGACTTGCTTGATGGTGGAATAGATTTGGACCCTCGCCTGCTCTAAAAATGCTTTATATTGTGTCTGTACTTCTTTGGTCTTGCTTTTAATTGCATTTGGTAATAAACTATACATTTACTATTTCAGAGAGCTTTTCAGTGACTACTTATTCATCAGCAGTGTCATTTGCAGAAGGTTTATTGAAAGACCGGAGGATAGTTAAATATAGTCGGGGAAATCTTTCCACCAGTCAAAGCTGTGCCCACCGGCTTGCTCGGCAGTTCAATATGAGATTGTTTAAGGACAGCAACATCGTCATCATTTATAAATATGACAAATGCGTTCAAATACTTGCATTCAAAAGATGATTGCATCCTTTTTCTGTCAGTAGTTACTTTGATGCACTGTGTGTATTCAAGCAACGTACGTGGCAATGTTGTTTCAGAGATACAACTAGGCCAATAGCATGAGGTAACCCAGCACATTTACACTGATTATGCTGATTGGATTTCAGCAGAAACTTTAGCTTGCTGTGTGTCAAGAAACTTAAAATCACTCAATATGTCAAATTTACATATGCATAACATATGCATATTCACCCACCCTGTACACTCCAAAGACTTTTTTCCACAGAGCTTGCATACATTATTTTTCTGCCTTATCTAGGAGAGAGCAAAAATAAAAGAAATACAAAAAAGTTGGGAGGATGGCCCAAATATTCTAGTAACGTATGGTTCCAATAATTTTATTATATTTTAACAATCAATTTCTCACTTACAAGGAACGTTTAATAGCTTTGTTGTCATATTGGGCAAAACTTGCAACACAAAGAAGCAGGGCAGTTGCCGTAATGATGTAAGCACATTCATTTAAATCTCTGCCCATTTAACTAAAACTGAAATAAAGCAAGAAATGAATAAGATAGAATGCAGGTATAAGAGCCTCAGCATACATCCACTTCTTTTAGACATATATGTTCATTCATATGTGTTCACTATATTAGTTTAGTTTGTTAGCATGCTAACTCTGTAGCTGAGACGGATGGGACTATCTCTAGTTTTGCAGGTGATTGGTCACAAATCAGTTTAGGACAAACTAAAATCTGACCTGATGATGGCACTTGATCAAAAACCGCAGGATCCCCAAAGTTATACAGATGATTCTGTGCAGAACATGAATGTCTCCACTAAATGTCTGGGGAAAGTCATGTAGGCTTGATGTTGTAGTAGCCATAGTGGAGCCAGATGTGGTCACAAAAACAGACTCGTGGTGCCAGTGTCAAGTCTCTATTGTGATGTCACAGTGGTTGTTGATAGTTGTGATTTCAGTGCTGTTCACCATATGTCTCTCCCTGGAGAGAGGAGCCTCTCCACTGATTAGCAGAGCAGCTTGTTGCCTAACAGGCCACGAGGTTGGATGACCTCTGGGGCTGAACACAGAGCCATGTAATCTGCTTGATGGGGCAAGGTTGTAACACTTCTGTGTGTGTGTGTGTGTGTGTGTGCGTGTCATTAAAATGGACTAACTGATTACAGCTTGCATTTTGTAAGTGGAGCTAAAAAAGCTGTAAATACATGAGCAAAAGCATTCTGCTGTCATTGTGGCTGTGATCTCCCTGGCTCTGCCGTCTATGATCTCATGCTTATGATCCTATGCAACAACAAAAACGAAATTATAATTTTATTACCTTCATTCTCCTGTTGTTAGTTGTTACTAAGACTAATCTAACACTCAGGCATTAGCATTTTGCAGATGCTCAGCCATTAAACTGTGTGCCATCTCCGCTGCGTCCATCTCCAATTATAGAAATTGCATATGAGGAAATTTAAGCACACAGTGTGTGTGTATTTGGATGTGTGTTGATGCATGTGTACTTGCACTTTGCAAGTGTGTGTTTCCACTATGTGTTTCTACTATTTACGGTTGGCCAGTCATTAAAGTGTCTCCTCCAGCTCTTCTCTCCTCCATTTATATCCAGTCCAGCAGTGCACACACACACACACACACACACACACTGCTCTGCTAGACACCTGCAGACCTGCACTGAATCCAGACATGCACTCCCAGCACCGAAACCACTGCCGAGCAATAGGCACACACAAAAGACACAAGCCTGTCCTAAAATGTGCTCAAACTTGGAAATGGAATTACAAACGTACACAAGAAATTTCAAGACTCATCCCACAAAATGGATTGCATCATAACTTCGCAATCCCATGTCTGTTTGTTAGGTACAGAGTTATGTACGTACATAGTTAGCCTAGCTTAGCATAAAGACTGGAAGAAGTCTAAACATACGGTGGCCCTAGCACACATGAAGAAGCATATTCATCAGCTTCAGCCTCATTTTGACATCACTAGATATCCTAACACTGTATTAATAAGCAAAAGGCTTAACAGCAGATATCAGCAATAATATCTGAATGATGCCATCACAATGTAAATGACAATGGATCCAAATACAATTCCAGAAAATGTAAAGAAGAAGCATTTCATCATGCAATTTCTAAAGAATAAATAAACTCATTCAGATGAATATAATAAGTGCTTATCTTGTAAGAAACGTAGACTGACACATTGATTTTGATGTGGCGTAGAAACATTCTATAGTGTCCAAACAATTACACATGCTATTCCAATAAACTGCTGGGAGGCAGCCAGATCCTAAAAAAATCTATACAAAATCTCTGGGTAAATGGCACATACCATAAGTATAGGCAATAGGCAATATAGTTGGGGCTTTATTAATAAAAATGAAAATGGTTATGGCTTTTGGGTGCAGATTTCGAAAGAAGAAAAGAAAATCAACATAAAACATGTCACTACTCAGTTATAAATATAGCAGGGCTGTTCATCCCTTACTGTCCCTAAAGGTGGTGATGATGATGATGATGATGATGATGATGACAGGAGGAGGAGAGAGACAGACACAGAGAGAGAGAGAGAGAGAAAGAGAGATATCGCCAGTTAATAGCCCCAGCCAGCCAGCCTTCTCTGCCTGTCAGCGGGATGATCGCACCATGAACCGGGACCCCGTTCCTTCCCAGCGGAGCCGCATCGTGATGACTGTCCGCGGGCACAGCTGTAGCCCCGTGACGCTTCACATTCCCTCCGTCCAGTAGCGGATTTCTCTGTGCGGAGCCGGAGCCTTGGCGCACGCATCCACGCTCTCACGCACTCGCTGGCTGCCTCTGTGGCGCGCACTTTGCCCCGAGACGTTCTTCAGAGACTTCTCCGATCTCCGTCCTTTCTTTCTTCTGAGGATTTTGAAACTTGAGCGACTTAACCGTCGCAGGCAGAGAACAAAAGGCGGACAGCGTCGGTGCGGTGAATGTAGTCTACAGAGGGGCGCACAGCGGTGCTGCTGGACCGGCCGAGAACGCACCAAGTCCCGTCCCACACCCCCGTTTCACCCCCGGTTGTCCCGAACGCGGCCAACATGATTGTCCTCTGGATTGTGCTAAGTCTTTTCTTCTCAGGTACGTCCAGTAAATTGAGTGTTGCAATAAAAGGGAGAAAGGTTTTCAGCACTCAGTGTTTGTCTCTAGATGGCCCCTGGCTCGCAACTTGGATAGAGATGAGGATGGAGAGTCACACAAAGTAAAGAGCCTCGGTGTGTCATCCTCCCATCACTCTGAGGTGCATTTTCTGGCTTGTTTGGTCTATTTTCAGGTCTCAGAGGCACGGGAATAATAATAGGCGTGTTTTTTTTATTTCCTCCCAAGCTTTCAGCAGAGTAAAATGATAATAAAAAACGTCTCATTTGGCTGTTATTGACTATTTCAAATATAATTTGTGTCTCAATAATAATTCATTTTTGGCTGCGGTGCTGTGTCTCAGCAGGCTACGCCCTTTCAGCTGCACAGGCAAACTTTCCAACATGCGGACTGAAAGCTGTCAGTCCCTCAGAGAGAATCTATATAAATATAGTACTGTATATAGAGGCTCCAACAGTTCCTCTGATAGGTTTTTTATTTTTTATTTTACATATCCAATGTTTGAAAGTGAATTTGTAGTGCTTAGTTTATGTCATTTTTTAATATTATATGGTGTCCAATTGGCAGATGAAACAAGACAAAGTGGAAAAAATAAGAGTTTAAACAGAGTTGGACAGAACACAGATAGTTAGATTGATAGATAGATATATTTGTTTTCACAGTCTGTTACATGCACATGACAATATCCTGAGACAAATCCATCAACAGATAACATAAAGACAGGTAAACATAGACACATAAAAACAAGCACATTTACAACAACGATACTGTATCTATACAAAGTCAGCCAGATAGTTTAGACACGCAGCCCTGAATGCACCTCGGCCAGTGTGATGATCCAGGTCTCTTTATTTCAACTGTATTTAAGCAGATTGTCTTCCAGCAAACTAAGGAGAAAATCAGGTATCGGGCATGAAGTTGACTGATTTTAGAGTTGCCTACAGGTTAGATGCCCTTTCAGATGCTCATAAGGGTTTTCTTTGGTTATTGGAAATAGAGGAGCTTTGCAGAATATGCGTTTATTTACAGTAAATATAGAACCGTTAGAACCTTATTGTGGACCGACAGTAGACCTTTTTTTAATATATCCTTCATTTCATTTTTTTTCATTTTTTTGAACGAAGATGATCCATCCTGTCCCACTATTATGATGGCGAGAGGATGCTTGAATTGCTCCTTCATGTATTCAAATAGATGTATAATATGATAATACCAGCTGAAAAGGATTTTTAAAGATTGACATCACCTTTATGCCATGAAGAGTTGCGTTAAATGGTTTCTTACATACACACACATACACACACAAACACACACACTCACACACACAATATCAAACCACATGTATAATGAACCTTTCTTGTAATTTGGAATATACTGTGTTGTTTGACATTCATGCTGCTGGTAGAGGATCACTCTGTAGCTCCGGCGTTTGCTGTGTGGTGTGAGCGTGGAACTGTTACCTCTCTTCCTTTGTCTCTGTGTGTGTTTAGTGTTGAGGAGCCTGTGTGGCCGCTCAAAGCTTGTAACTTTACAGCGCCATAAACCTACTCGGAGAGAACATCTCTATTGTTTACAGCACAATAGTGAGCCGTGTTGTGGTGATAAATGGCTGAGTGTCTTCCGAGTCACGGACAGGTGTCAAGGCAGTTTTAGCCTAACGTGACCTAACGTAGCATTTTAGCGAGTGTCCATGGCTCTTTTTTTCTTTTTGTTATGGTTTTTTTCTGCGTGGCGTTTTTAGGCCTTTATTTTGACGGGACGGCATAGACATGAAAGGGGGAGAGAGAGGAGGAATGACATGTAGCAAAGGGCCGCAGCCTCTGTATACAGGCGCACGCTCTACCAGGTGAGCGGCCCAAGGGCCTGGTCCATGGCTCTTTATCAGACACGGGGCTCCAGTTTGAGACTCTGACTCAAATTGCCCTTTAGTCACACACACAATGTTGTCCTCAAAGGACTTCAGATTTGAAATGGACTCGAGGTGCGGGACTCGTGAGCAATCCTATTTTTTCAGAAATGTCTGATGAACTGAATCTTCTTCCCCTCCCTGCGTAATTATGTGGTATTAACAGAAAGGATTCTGGCTCAACCACATCTGATTTCCTCACGCACCTGACAACACACCCTGGTAGTATAGCCATCATGTTTAGGCTTCCTGATACCCTGATTACCTCAATATTTGGCCTGTATTGTACTGTATGTTTGTGTTACAAGGCAAGTACAGTTATTAAAACTCTCTGAGGTCTAAGGGCATTTTCACATATGATAATGTTCATAACAAACTCAGCTTTCCGTACAGTGACAACCACATGTATCCCAAAGCAATGTGTAAAGAGACAATCAGGCGCTTAACAAGAAACGTTGATGTTGCTTTCTTTGAATTCTTCAAATCTCTTTTGGAAAAAACTTATGATGTGTTGTACCAATTGTTTTGTTGCTTGAAAAGAGTTGACCAAAGTCTAATAGCATAATAGTAAGGTTATACAGTATCTAATTAAAATAGTAAATAAATGTCTGAAATGAAATTTTGTAATATTGCTTTATGAGTAGGAGTTTTGTCAAAAATCAGTGGCCAGTCCGTCTTTCATCCTCAGAGGGTTAACCATAGACCATTAATAATAATACAGTCTATGGCGTCAACTTATAAGTAAAACATTCTTCAACAGTTTTTTTTTTGTCAAATTGCAATACCCTGTCTACACTGATTATATCAAACAACTAATCACAGCTGATTATGTATGCTAATAGATAAAGGAGTCATAATAACACAATACATGCCTTGAATTCCTTAAATATAGCCTGGATGGAACTCAAAGACCTCAGACTTGACTCAGACTCTAGCTCAGAGACTTGTGAGTATCTCCACTCTTTATGACTATATTAGGCTACATATTAATTCAATTCAATTCAATTCAATTTTATTTATAGTATCAATTCATAACGAGAGTTA
>NC_045742.1:30030811-30032971 GCF_008692095.1 Etheostoma spectabile
CTTTACAGATAGAGTAGGTCTAGACCACAGAATTTACAAGGACCCAACAGTTCTAGTAGTTTCCTTTGTCTCTATATTACAGATAGTAGGTACGGGCCACCGATTGACCGAAGCTGGACTAGGAAACAAAGAGTAATGAGTTGTTCTCTGACGTTGGGAGAGATCCTGACTGAGCAGAAGGAAAACAAACTGCTAAATACTTGTTACCGGAAATCACGAGGTTCAGAATAATGTGGATGAACCATGAGTGTGGAAGGCTAGGTCACTGGGCCAGAAACCTGTAGGCCACCTACAATAAAGAAGTTAAGGCCTGAAGATGGGAGATTGGTCAACACATTCTACACAATGTGGGTAGGTTGGAGGATCGTGAGAGACACACGTATCAATCTGAATTCATCGGCACGTTGGATCAGTGATGAGCACTTCCGCCTCACAGCAAGTGGGCACTGCATGGTTGGATCCCCGGTCTGGACAGAGCCTTTCTCTGTGGAGTTTGCATGTTCTCCCGGTGTTTGATCTGGTTTCCTCTGGCTGCTCTGGTTTCCTCCCACCATAAAGAAAATGCATGTTAGGTTACTAGAACTAACTATATTTGAAAATGAACCGTCTGGCTAACACCGGAACTGAACAGAAATGTTGACTAATGTTCTTAATTCTTATATAATCAATAAATTGTAATCTTTAATCAATTGTCTCGTTAATTGCACACAGAGATGTGCCAGCGTGTGGTGATCCGATCCAACTTTGGTCTTGTCTGGTTGTGAGGCTTCAGCAGGGCAGCTAAGGAGGGTCTGGCTAGTCCACACAGCATTCCAGGATGGGAGAAAAACATGATCTGGCTTATTGGCATTTCTTTAAACCAATCACAACTGTCTTGGGTGGTGCTAAGTTCCAGACAGAGCCACGGTGCCTCGGCTAAATAGTCCCAGGAAGGAACTTGTTTTGGTGGAACACGTGTACGTTCAAAGGTTGTTTTAGTCGTGCAACAGAAACCTCAGATTGGACAGATAGTCTAGCTAGCTGTCTGGATTTACCCTGCAGAGATCTGAGGACCAGGTAACCATAGTCCTCAGAAATCCACCGGAGTTTAGAACGCCAACACAAAGAAAGGGGAAGGTGACGGACATCCGGGCGAAAAGAATATCAGCGGAATTTCCTGCAGCACCGGAGCAATCCTGGAAGTGGAACGTCGTGGATATGGACTAGGGCACGCCCACATCTGGCTGCTGCCAGATGCTGTCAGGAGTCACCTGACGTAGCTTAACGGTGGAGTCTAACAGGATGACTTCCGTTGGGCATCATAACTGCGTCGCTCACTGTTATACATGCGTCTGACTCAGGTTGGTGGCAGATTGAGGCCTGTCTCCACAGTCAGACTCACCTCTAAATTCCACTGGGTAGAAGGAACTCTCTGGTTAAAAAGTGCCCTAGGCCTATATTTTCATGGAGTCGGGGGGGCGTTTAACAGGCCGGGCAGTAAGTGCAACGTAGTGGTAATTTCGTCAAGGACATTTTTTTCCATGACGAAGACGAGACAATGATGAGACAGCAGCAATGTCCAAAAACACTGACTTAGATTAAATTAACACACAGTAATGTTGATGAAAAAAGACATGACTAAAATGTTTTGCATAAAACAAAAACTAAGATAAAATCTCTCTTCATTTTCATCTACAATCGTCTTCTTTTTCATGATGAGATAGAACTAGTGCCGGGCCCGTTTGGAGCGCGTGTCTGTCCCAAACAGGCCGATTGCTCGGTTCCCAGTATTATTTCCCCCACTAAGCACGGTTTAATCAGGCTCGGCCCGGCTGCAGCTCATCTAGAGATTCGGCGTGTCCGCTTTTTTTCATCTAGCCGTCACACATCCAGGTAGCGGAGTGGCCCGGGCGGGGGAGGGAGGAAGCCCGGTTCAGCCTGCTGGAGGAGCCTCTATAGCACGTAGTGATGTGGCCCGGCTCCAGGAGAGGAAAAGAGCGCTGGCGAAGCCGCTCTTAAACAGCTTGGCTGGAGAAATGTATGCAATTGCTGGCAACAAAACAACTTGCTGTAGAGCCCAGGAGCCCTGGCGCTTAATGTGTCTGTGTACGATTGAATTTGCATGAAGGAAGACGCTCGAATTAAAAACACGTTTAACAAAGTTGCATTCAACAAAAATCA
>NC_045742.1:30032981-30039986 GCF_008692095.1 Etheostoma spectabile
GTGTATTTTGTCAGGTAATTATGACATTTAATCACTATTTGAGATGTGTGGAACACTATTTGACTGAAATGTTTATCAGAAATAATCTCAGAAATAATTAGTTTAAAAAAATATTTAAATGTTTTGACTTAGGACTGAGTCCTAAAACTAGACTAAAATGATGAGACTTTATGTCCAACAAAAAACTTGACTAACAAAAAAACATGTGGATGACTAAATATGACTAAAACTACCAAGGACATGAGACTAAGACTAGGAATAAAAAAAAAAAAAAATGGTTGACAAAATTAACACTAGTGCAACGGCTAGAGCATCTGGTCATTTAAAAAAAATAAACTGTGCAGACCGGATTGTATGTCCCATAACTACAACATTTTACCAACTGGAAAGCCATGAATCTTTGACCCAATCTTTTATTGTCACTTATAACCAGACTGGATGTAAAAAAAACACCAAACTATGTAGACTATAGTATTATGGCAGAAGTGCAAAGTTGGTAGGTTACGTTTTTAGTATATTTACTGTCACAGTAAGACCCATCAGTTTCAAAGCATATCTGTGTGTTTATGTTCTTCATAAAGACACATATGGATATGGTTTATCAAGTCCTCATTTTTCCATATAAGCTGAGGGGCTCCCATGCCCTCAGAAGACGGGCCCTTGGTCGGGAATGCGTGGATTCTGTCCCCGCTGTTAACACCACTAATGAAATTCCCCTACAGTCGTTTTTCTGTGAGGCCGGTTTGTGCTGCAGCACGACCCGCTGTGTTCATTAGCCTGTTAATGGTTGTCCAGCTTGTAGTGACACTGTAATGTTGAGTGACAGGCTCATATATCTCGCTGTCTCTCTCTGCCTCAGGTTTACCCCCCCCCCCCCAAACACCCACACACACACACAACACACCACACACACTTCTCTCTCTCTCAAGGCTTTCCAGGTTGCGTCTGATTTTCCCTTTTTTTTTTTTTTCAATCTCAATCTAAATTCCCTCTCCGATTCAGAGGCGCGTCAGAATAAATTGTTCTCGTCGTTCAATGAGGAAGTGCAGTCAACCGACGCCGGTGTGCAAACACATTTGGAGCGGCGGGGGTTGACGTCTTATCGGTGCGCAGGCAGGTGTGCATGTTTGTGTGTATTTTCAGGGGTGGGAGGGTGCGTGACAGACGCCACTGTTGGCTGTTTGAAGACTCACTGATACTGATCATTTGGACTGGTGCTGCCCACAGGAATATTTACCTTCTCCCTCAGACCCCAGTACAGAGATACAGTTCTCCCCTTACCCGTCTCACTCAGCGTCCCACTCACAGTGTTCGGGTCTTTAGAATATTAGAATGGGATGGACATTTTCGTCCTTGTTCTTCTCACTGCTTTGAAGTGGATGTATTCCCATGCACCAATCAACATTTCAGCAATCAAACAGCATCAAGCGGCACCCCAAATGAAGCTGATTCTGTTTTGAGTGTCAAACTGTTAATACCAAAGATGTTTGCCCCTCTAATTTTTAATGTGATTGTTTGCTTATTTATACATGAGTATTTCATGTTACAGAAAGTAGATTCCAAACTAACTCTATGCAGAAACATCCTCCTGTCCCACAAACGTATCTGTATCAGCTGTTTCCAGCTGTTCATTGAGATGATCTTTATGTTGAAGTGCCATTCACATGGACACATTTCCCCCATATTCAGCCTGACATATTTGGTGTCTTTGGAAGAGCATTGATCAGTGTATGTTGTCATTTGCCAGGTGGACAAAGCTCAGACACAGGTATTCTGGTACAACACAAGTCAGGTGATGTAGGATGAAGAGTAGCAAGGCCTGCGTAGGGGCGACGTCTCAGTGATGGGCAGGTCAAACAAACCAAGAGTCAACACAGACTCATTTTAACTTATGTACGTAACATACGTATTCTGCTGGCAGGTAATATGGTGGAAAGAGGTCGCGGTCATTTCCCATTTTTGTTTTTACCTTCAGAGCAGAGAATTGGTCCAGAGCCACAGACGATGTTCAACAGCTGTTTACACAGGTTGAGTCCAAATGAACATGGAATGCTCCTTTAAATAAAAATAAACTGTATTGATACAGATATTAATTGGTCTAACTTTTGAAATGACTTCATCTACACACACACACGCACACAAACACACACACACACACACACACACACACACACACACAGGTGTCAGGTGTTTGAAAGTGTATCTCACTGAGCTCAAATATTGCTGATGATTCCACAGCTCTGCAGGTGGTGTGCTTTAAACAACAGGAGGCAGAGAGAGAGAGAGAGGGAGAGAAAGAGAGAGAGATTGTCTTATCTGTATTGATCTCCAGTGACAGACGATGACGTCTATGAAGAGCAATGAGGCCAGAGAAATGAGCACCATAAACCTGCTTTGATGATAAGTGTAAAAGCTGCTCAGAAGCTTGAGTAAGAGAGCATGAGAGAGAGAGAAAGAAAGAGAGAGAGAGAGAGAGAGAGAGAGAGAGAGAGAGAGAGAGACAGAGAGAGACAGAGTGAGAGAGGCAGAGCAAGAGAGAGAGGAAGCGAGAGATGGAGAGGATTAGAAGTGTGCGAGGTGGATGAACTTGGTGAAAGGAATGAGGAAATTCATCTTCCTTCTGTCACATTTAATAAAAAATGAGCAGCTCACCTGGCCTCCGTCCACCTGCTTCCATCCGATATGGGTGGGGAGGTGTGTGCGGTGTGTGTGTGTGTGTGTGTGTGTGTGTGTGTGTGTGTGTGTGTGTGCGCGTGTGTGGTCTTCTCAAAGGGAATGGTGTATCCAAGGGGGTAGTTTGGAGGTCTTCTGTGTGTTTTGTTGATAACTGGGATTTGGAACTCAAACACAGGAGCGGCAGATGGTGTGTTGGCTTCTGCTTCTGTGGCTGAGTATGTGTGGTTGAGTGTGTGTGTCAAGTGTGTGACGGCGTTAGACTGAGTGCGTTAGACTCAGTGTGTGTTGGTGTGTCTGACAGAAGTCAGCGGTCCCTGAAGGAGCCCAGAGCCAGGGCTGATCCCAGGTCAGTTGCGGCATGACCTCAGGCCCATCTGCTCTCATGATGACAGATGTGTCAGAGACTGGCTTCAGATCTGTGGCTGCACCCACAATCCCACAGGCGGTTGGCAGGAGGACCCCTCCATCACATGTAGTTGGGTTCTTCAAATCCTAAATATGTTGGGTAAGAATCAAATGGGTTTCTTCTCTTTGCTTTTGCTCCGACAGTAGGACGGAGTCCGAGTCAAAGTCTGAAGACCGAACCATGTGATATTCCAAACGTTCTGCGGTCGATGAACGCATGGCGCAATCATGGAAATGTTTTTTTGTAATGCCTTCATTCATATTTCAATGATAATACAGCCCAGCTATGTGGTTTTGAAATGCCTGGAATTCTGCACCAACACAAGGACTGGAGGCAGCAGCTGCTTTCGTCCACCAGGACACGGCAGGAGTTCCTTTGCCAAGTGGGAGGCATTCATCACTGTCTCAGACCTTTGGAACCACGCAGACATTATCCATTCTTTTGCTCTGATCACAATTACACAAATTATGGCTCCTCTGTTAGGTCAGTTCTTCATAAACATGGAGGTGATGGAAATCGGAATGCGGAGCGTATTGATTCAAAGACTCCTAGTGGCTGTGAAATGGGCAGGTGACACACTGACTTCTCTTCTCTTCTCAAATTATTGTGGTTCATTACGTCGTTGGGCATAATGTGGCAGAGAGGAGAAACCAAGCGCAGCTCATATCCTTGATTTTCTACAGCTGCTCCACATGCTGCTCCCACATATTTGTATTATTAGATTGGTTGACCTACCCTGGTGCTGCAGAACTAATTTCACCAAAATGATGACGTTGTTGCTCTGGCAAAAGGTCACCCAGAACCCAGTGATTGGTTCTCAACTTAAGCTGTTACTAAGGAAGCAGAATAGGGAGCGTTAGATGTCCTGAGATCACACTGTTGCTGCTGCAAGGCCTACTGGGTCATGTTAGTTTCTCATTGGCTGTCCAACATCTAATGCAAGAAAACATGTTGATATGCTTGTTTTGTTCTTTTGTTTTCTACGGAAACCCAAGACGATGACTCAACGCCCCCATTAGCTGTGATTTTGAGTTAGAATTAACATAAGGGGTGTCCCGTCTTTAATACGGAGAAGTATCATCACACACAGCTTTGTCAGTTTACAGTAAAAGGAATCCGGTTCAAATTGAAGAAAATCAAATTCAGTGAGAGAAGTCATGACACGTGAACTCTAACCATAACCATAACTTATCAAGACAAAACCGAATGACACTTACTAAAAGAAGCGTTATGCCATACATGTTTATCACCTGTTTGTAATGTTTCATGACACGTTCATGACGTGGAAGTGTAACCGGAAGACCTGTGTGATGATGCGAGCAGTGTGTTGTGACCAGGCCACGCAGTGACACTGTGCAGGTTTAACAATAGAAGTGGATTAGCTGCTGTGGTGCTTTGTGCTTTGAACTTATCCAGCAGCTTTTTACATTAGATCCAACCCTGTGGCACATGCTGAAAGATTAACTGTATCTCTGTGTGTTTATGGAGATCATATTACCATGTGAAGATGATGTATTGATACTGACGTGCGTCATTGCTAGACGATGAGCTGGTGTTTCCACTACTGCCTGTGATAGTAGCCCTGGGTGATGCTGCGTTCACCTCTGTATCACACTTTATTGTTCCCAAGTTCATCTGTCTGTCCATCTGTCCTTCACATGTAATGTTTTGAGATTGAGATTCATTGCTGAGAAACTCTATGTGATTTCCTTTTGTCAGAGTTTAACTGACTCAAAGAGGGGACTATAATTACTGGATCTAAAGATAAGATGAGATCAGCTTGTATTGGTCCCACAGCAGGGACATTCGCAGAGTTAACAATAACAAGAGGCAGCAGTAAAAAGACAAGATAGACTAAATAAGTAGAGTAAAACGCTAGATAATTGTTGCACAGTTGTTCAGTAAAAGATGGCACATTACTTTTGTCAGGTCTGTGTTTTAGTGACATTTCTTAATGTATGTTCGCAATGGACACTAAGCAAATTCTGGAGTATTGCACATCTGAGTGTTTGAATGTGCTACTGTAGCAGCTGCACAGACGTTAGCTGTAGTGTGTGTCAGAGGAAATGATACGTCTCATTTTCTTCAAATTTTGGAGCACTTGGTCAGAGACGTGACCCGCGATCTCTGGATCGAGTCCATGGCAAACAAACCAACGCGTTTCCTCAAAGACTCTTGTGTGTATCACACAGTGGTGGTGTGCAGCAGATGGCACACTCCATGTTCATTGTTTTCAATGGGAAAACAATGAGAAACTGAGGGAGAGCGCTGCCTGCCGCCTGCAGACACACTGTGTGTTGTCCCCTTCTGCCGTCTATACGGAACACAAACAGGTTTTTGGAAAATCTACCAAAATGGAGTCACGTCCACTTATTTATCCACATGTACTCCTTGTTCTCCTCCAGAGAGGATACATCAGTGAAGAGCTTCTTCCTTTGACTGATCATGTAATCTGGGAGGAAAAACTCGTACCAATAAAGTTAGCTTTAGCCATATGAGTAGATTTCAGGGAAGTTGCAGGTAATATGTCCCCCCCAACATAGATAGATTTATTGGTAGATTTAGACCCCTCCAAATTTGACAACTCTGAAAGAGGTAACTGTTCAGGGGGCTAAGACCATGTATACATCCTTCTTACCTGTAAATAGTCTTCCCAACAATTTCAGAAACCTTAGAGTGGACCGTACCATCCTAAGCTAACCTAAACAATATGACGGAAAACAGGAACTGTAAAATATAAAGTCTACCTTTGCTGCATTGGAGGGGGAGATCACAAAAGTGGCGTAGAAAAAAATCTAAATTGTTTAGATAAAGGTAAAAGTTGTTGCATAAAAATCACCAGAATGCAGAGAATTAAGTAGTTGACGCTCAAATCATTCTGGCAGAAAACTCCCATACCCCCCAGTTATAATGTGCCCAACCCCAATGTGGAAACAAAAAAAACACACCCTTGGCTTTAGCTAAGAGAAGTTCACTTCCGTGCTTGGCCCGTTGGGTTGGCAACATGCACGCTCAGGCTCGGACTTCCTGTGGGAACACCTCGAGAAACTCCTAATGGGGACAACAACAACGATCGCTAGGCAACAGCAACGTTGGCTACCTTTGGCTCTCTGTTACTTGGCTATTCTTTTCAGTGGGACTCACTTTGGTTCAGTGGGGGTCGGTCACACAGACTGTGACTGTGTTTGCCTCTGTAGCATTCACTTGCTTCTCAATTCACAGGCACTCAGCTGGAAAGGAAATCATAGAACGTGAGAGCTCGTTCAGATTACATGAGCAGATTCAACAATGCAAATGACTGAGCGGGATACTCCATTTGTCTGGATAGCAATGGTACAAAGGGTGTTGTACATAGGATTAGGGTTAGGTTGATTTTGCATGGATGAACAGCAGATAGTTCCTGTACTTTCCTCAGCCAGAGTCACTTGTCTGTGTAGCGTAGCATTAAGCTGATTTGATTAGTGTATAGAAGTATAAATGTCTTTACAATATATTTTATAGCATAAATGTATTACATGATCTATAGAGGATAAATATCCACAAATGAATGACAATGGTTTTTTTTTTCTTCTGGGTTAAATGTGTTGGGAATGAAGATTTTCATATTTTCCTTTACTGTGAAAAAAAAAAACGATATCTATAACGTATTCATCAGTGAGCTGTGGATGGGTTGATATCTCTGGACAGAGCAAGGCTAGCTGTTTCCTACTGTGTCCAGTCTTTATGCTAAGCTAAGCTAACTGGCTGATGGCCCCTAGCTTGATATTTACTCTACAGATATGAAGGAGGTTTGAATATTATCATCTCAACTCATCAACTCTCGGCAGCAAATTTTATTTTATTTGCTGATGATACTAATATAATCTGTTCTGGGGAAAATTTGGAACAACTCTTGGATTCAGCAGAAAATGAATTAAAAAAGA
>NC_045742.1:30040000-30040105 GCF_008692095.1 Etheostoma spectabile
GGTTTTATGCTAATAAACTAACACTAAACTTAAGTAAAACTAAATTTATAATTTTTGGAAATCGTAACACAACCTTACACAAAAAAACTTATGATAAATGATATT
>NC_045742.1:30040115-30044906 GCF_008692095.1 Etheostoma spectabile
GAGTAAAATAACTTACATTTCTGGGCGTCATAATCGACGAAAACTTATGTTGGAAGCCACGTATACGCTATATTAATGGTAAAATATTTAAATCAATTGCTATACTGTATAAAACCAATCATTTATTAAACCAACGCTCATTATATCTGCGTTGTTCCTCTACTTCCGTACATATATTGTTGGCGATAGGGGAGGGAAAACAATTACAAAACCAACACTGATATATTCATTCTTCAAAAGAGAGCCTTAAGAATTGTAAATAAAACCACTTATCGAGCACCAACTAGTCCACTGTTTATTAAATTAAAAGCACTAAAATTCAGAGATATTGTTGACTGTAAATGCACAAATTATGTACAAAAATAATCATCAGCTATCGAACACTATCCAAGGATGTTTCACAATAAGAGAGAGAGCAAACTCACTTAAGAGGAACATTTGTATTTAAAAGAAACTTATAAGAATACATGCTAAATATCACTGCATCACAACCAAATGAGTTACTTATGGAACAGCTGCAGTGAAGAGTGAAATCATCTATAACAATGAGCAATTTCAAGAGATTGTTTAAAATAATATATTAAAGGGATACGAAAAGGACTTAAAGTGATGGTATTGTAGTAGACTGTATTGTTCTTGGCATATTATGCGGGTATGTTATATACAATATATTTATATACCGATGCGTCTATATGGTATGTTTATATGCTGGATGTCCATATGCGAATATATCTACATACTAGCATGTCTATATACTAAGTCTAGTATGCTGTTATGTAATCTGCATAGATGGTATAGAAGTAGAAGAAAGGGAAGAAAAAAAAAAAAAAGAGGGTTTATAAGTGTTTGTGTATGTATGCATCTGTGTCTAGATGTGTAAATAATAATGTGTAAATAACTGAAGAATAGATTACAAGATAAAAAGAAAAAGAGAAGAGAAGGGGTCGGACTTGATAAGTTGTTATCAACTTCTTCCTACTCCTTTTGAACATGGAACATTTTGTTCCTTTTTGAATGACTTTCAAATTTGAAAGATTGTGCTAATAAGTACATGACCTTATATCTGTCATTTTATTTTAGGTATGCAGGAATGCATGTATATAAATCTTTTATTTTAATGTTGTTGTTTTTTTATGTTCAAAAACTTTAAATGTTCAAATAAACTCAAACTCAACTCAAATAAGCATATTTCTTCAAACGTCAAATTCCTTTACAGTAACAATCCAAGGGGGGTGACACCGCTGTGTTCAGGCTGTCACCGGCTTGTTTTAAGTGTCCACCCATTTTACACATCGGAGTGTCTGCAGGTGTCGAGTTCTACTGCAGATGTGACAGAGGGAGCTGTGAGACGTCTGACAAATGTCTGCGGTGATGTCCCCTGAGTCAGCCCCACTTAGCCTGTCTGAAGACTACAGGTTTGAAAGGGAAACAGGTGCGGAGGTGTGGAGTTGGTCTCTGTAGCTCCTTTAGTCATTTGGTACAATGTTTGCTTTTCTGTCCTTTTTTTAGTACAGAGTTATAATTCCACACTTGTATTCTGAATGCCAGATGCATACATTTGAAGACTTATTTCCAAATGTCACCTGAACCGTCATTCAGACTAGGAACCAATATCCACAGTTGATGACTGTGTTGACTCGGCTGAGTAGCTGATCTCAGGACTGTTTCTTTATTCAAACCGCCGCAGAAGTGAGGTTATTGGACTTTTTTTGTGAAATCAAAAACACTAAAAGTGTTGTTTTTTTGTCTAAAAGTGTGAAGCAGTGCATTTTGTTATTCCTATCTGACACCTGGATGACTGCGATGACCCTGCACAGGAACAATAAGACAACATGCTGCTCTGAGACTCTCTTTGGAGTGTGTGTGTGTGTGTGTGTGGGTGTGTGTGTGTTTGTGTGTGTGTGTGTGCATGTGTGTGCGCGCGCTTCTGGCGGGCAGTGTGTGTGTGAGCCGAGCTCGTCGTGAACCCACAGGACCATTGGGTTTAAAGGGAAAAGGCAGCGTTTCCTGTACAGCAGAGATGGAAATGACTGTCCGAGTTTGATGATGTGACGCTGAGCACTTGCTCTAATTTGTGGACAAAGTGAGTTGTGGCAGAGTGTCGGGATGCGGCGCTCCACAAAGGCTGTTTGTTCAACCAACAATGTTTTATGTATGTGGTTAGCCTTTCATCAGCACACTCAGTATTCAATTTACATACTGTCTACTGATCCGGCACTGAATGTTAAGCTGTTTATGCTCTCTCAGCCACTTTATTCTGACACCAAGATGTGCGTGTGTGTGTGTGTGTGTGGAAGTCTATGCGAGTGTCTGTGTGTGTGTGTGTTAGACAGATTGCTTTGCCCCCCCCCCCCCTGTGGTTGTGCAGCATTGTGTTCTGGTAGTAATGATGGGTTCTGTGCCTCCCAGTCTTCCTCCCAGCAGGACACACACATAAAAGCGTCCTTCTTAGGGCAGCCATGTGTGTGTGTCTGTGTGTGTTTGTTTGTCTGTGTGTGTTTGTTTGTCTGTGTGTGTGTGTTTGTGTGTGTGTGTGTGTGTGTGTGTGTGTGTGTGTGTGTGTGTGCATATGTGCCCAGGACCAAGAACATAATTTTCAGGCAGTGCATGCTGATTGTGCGCCCCATGCTGTGCGCGTGTCCAACCCATCACAGTTTGCATTGGTTCGCTCGCTCGCTGTCTCTGCCTCTATCTCTCGCCCTCTCCATTTTTCCATCCATCTCTCCGTTCCCCTATTTCTCCTCCCCGTATGACATTTCTGCTGTCCTCATACAACTTCTCTACACTTCCCTTGTGTGTAGAAGCGATTGCATTTTACCAGGGGAGCCTTTCATTTCTGCGGTTTCAAATCGAAGCAGACACACTTCAGAAAACAACAGCTCCTCTAAGAGAAACTTTGGGTTCCACACAATCCAAAGGCTGTGTGTAATGAATGAAGACTAGCTTGGAATATTTTGGCTGAAGAGTGTCTATTGTAGTTTTAATTTCTAATAGAAAAGGAAACAGAAAGGTTGAAAAAAAAGAAGCTAAAATTGGAAAAATGGAAGCAACATATGCCGTCCGGCCCACAGTGTTCTCTGACCTGTTTGGCAACTCTGATGTGGAACAACAATCCCAGCCAAAATGCTTAAAAAGTAGAGTCGCTGGTTGCTTGCAATCAAAGATTGAATGAAGTTCCATCAAAGCATGAATTCATTCCTAAACTGTTGACTTACTGCAATCTATTCATACAAATAGAAACTGTAAAGGAAGTGATCTCGTGAGATTTAACATCTTTTGCCCATTCTGTAAGATCTAGGACTGAAGCTGGAGACGTTTGTAGACAGCAGAGATCACAACAACAAAGATGGAAAAATGACTTTAGAAGTGAATGTTGGTTGAGTTTGATGGATATGGACGGGCCTCAGTTACAATGCTTGTGCATTTTTATGGGAGCTATATTTATTTCTGTGCTCACAAAGTAATCGTTTGACTAAAAACGCAAAGGTTTCCGTTTCTCAGAGAAAGTGCTGTAGTGGAGCCAATGGGTTTAGGAATGTGCATCATATAACGCATTGTTTGTTCTCAGAAAAGAAATGCTGAATAGGGATCGACCAATACCGGTGTTTCAAGGCTGATACCGATATCTGGAACAAATATGCATTAGTGAGTAAGTCAAAATTAAGATTTTGAATACACTTCATTCAGAAAAGATGAGGTACACGCTGAAAGACCGGCTCAGCTTATTCAATAAAACATGGAAACCCCTCATATAATACCTCAAACACTACAAACCAAGTACAACAGTCCGCAGCTTAGCACACTATGACAGTTGTAATGGTTTTGGAGTGATGGTCTGTGTGAGGGAGGGTGGAGGTACACGGGAAGGGGTTAGACGGGCGGATAGGGGGTTGGGATAGTGTGAGGGATCGTGGTCATACCATCGTTTTGTATTGTTGTTACTTTTTTACCTTAAAAAAAGGACTCAGAATGTACAAGTGAGTTGTATGATAAATCACATTCTTTAATAAAAAGACATTTTAAACAAAAAATAAAACAATTGAGAAAAAAAAAAAAAATTAAGATTTTGGAATGCTTCAAACTTCAACACAAAACTTTATTTAAATGCTTTAAAGGAGAATTCCGGTCGATACAATCGGCGCTGCCTACACAGTGTAATCCTCCTGTTAGCGTTAGCACCCATCAGAATTCTCCTTTAAGATATTTTTTAATAAATAAGGAACTTTCAACATAACACCCAGTAACAGAGAGTCATGTAGTGTTGTGGGCGGGCGGGGCAGGAAGTCAGACTCAGTGGTGAGTGAAACCAAAGCAGAGGGACAGAGCTGTAGACGAGCCAAAGTACACCACTTTTTCATTTATTAACTGTATTGGTTATCAGTCAAATAAAATGCTGATACAGATAATCTGCAAGCCAGGGCCCAAACACGGCCTATCCCCAGAGCTGAAGGAGCGACTGCATACAAAGGCGAGCCCGCTGGTGAGGTCAGCGAATGAATAAACACAGTAAAGTACAGTTTAACCTGCTGTCAGTAGCCAAGATTTTATTGGTACTCCACCCGTGGGCACATGCAGCGATGATGATGCAAGATGACATCACCAAGACTGTCCCATGAATGGGTTGACTGTCAGTCCTTTTGACGTCATGTTTGCTCTTCTTGGTCCATTTGTAAGTAAATATGAACATGCTGCGTTGACTGTAAGATCTAATGACAATGTTCAAAAGCACCAATCGCAGACCAGCGCTTGACATTATTATTATTATTATTATTAATAATAATAATAATAATA
>NC_045742.1:30044916-30045640 GCF_008692095.1 Etheostoma spectabile
AATAATAATAATAATAATAATAATAATAATAAGAACTTTTGGCTATAAAAAGACATAAAAAGACACTAACCATAAATTATTAGTCAAAAGTGGAGTGGTAAATGAGCTCAGTCGCTTGGCAGTTTGTGAAATGGTCATGTTATTGAATCTATTGATTCATGTACAGGTCATGTTAATGTTGTTATTTCGTGTGTTGATTACAAATTTTGAAGTAATGTATTTCAATGGGAAGATTTTATGATCACAGAACGATTATGGTAGCGAGTAGTATTGAAAATGTTCACAGGTTGGTCGGTCGGGGTGGTGGATGGGTCAAACAACACAGGACTGTCACCCCGGAGACCGGGGCTCGCGTCCCGCGTGTTGCAGTTCCTTTCTGAGTTATTCTCCTCCTAACCACAATCGTCCCATTGCTGTCGGCGTGTCCCGCGTGTGACGGTTCCTTTCCCCGTTCTTTTTTCCCTAACCACAACCGTCCTTTTGTTGTGGCCGACGTGTGGCGTTTCATTTCCCCGTTGTTGCATGCCACAGAGACCGCAGATCGTGTCCCTGCGCCAGGGGATTGCGTCCACCATGGGATGGTCCGTCCCGTGGTTGTTGCCGGCGTGTGGCGTTTCATTTCCCCATGGTTGTTGTTGGCGTGTGGCGTTTCATTTCCCCGTGGTTGCGTGCCACAGAGACTGCGGATCGTGTCCCTGCGCCAGGGGATCGCGTCCAGCATGGG
>NC_045742.1:30045704-30045852 GCF_008692095.1 Etheostoma spectabile
GTGGCGTTTCATTTCCCCGTGGTTGCGTCCCCCCAGAGCAGCCCAGTTTCATGGCAGTTCGTGAAGTGGCCACGTTCGAAAATTGTGACATGTACATGTAATAAACGAGAAATTTGTGACACGCACAAATCAATAAATCAAAATAACG
>NC_045742.1:30045862-30048196 GCF_008692095.1 Etheostoma spectabile
TTTCACAAACTGGCGTGAGACCGGGTTGGGTAAATTGCACAAACCTCCCCCCCGACATTGCTGCAGAACCGACTGTTCCTACGTTAGAGTTACTGTAACTTTTTCTAATCAAGATCATCAGTTAATGAAAACTTTATTCCTGAAGTCATCGGAAAACAAAAAGGATTCCAATCACTATACCAAATCGCTCACACAACCACAGTGTGTTACTGTTAATGGACTCAGACAGTAGAGATGTGCAATACTGCAAAATTTGGTATCGATCCGATACCTAGGAAATACAGGGCCAGATTTGCCGCTACCGTTGTAACAACACTTTTTTAATAATTAAGGTGGATGCATTATCAAATTGCTAAATCTAAATAGATTTCATGACCTTTGAGTGTTTTTGTGATTATGAAGTAGTTAAAAGCCAGGAAAGAATTGTCAAATGCTTGTATAAATTTGTTGTGTTAAAACTGTATCTCACAAAGTGCTCCTCTCCCTCTCTGCCATTCTTCTGCTCCGTCTATCTGTCCTGCTTTTGTGTGTTGGCTGCTGTCCGCCGCCGAGCCTGGCTGCTTGCGTGCTTGTTTGCCTGGCGCCGCCGAGTCACGTGACGGTACAACAACAAATCACAAGTGTGGGGGAGGAGGAGCAACGAGAGCCTGCTCCGCGCTGTGAAAGCAGCGGCATTTAAAATCAGCGGCACTTACACAGACACAGACTGTAGCAGTGCATCAATCTCATTATACTTGTATTGATTAAAATGAATAATTTTTATAGATATTATCAATATTCGGATCGCTCCGCCCACCACTATCAGACAGGCGTTTAAACCATCAAACCCATTTGCTGTGTTGTCTAACAATGTCCAATCCTGCATTGGAAAAATATTGATTATGAGGACTATTCTACACATGTAGCACATTTGTTTTGTTCCCATTCAGGAGCTAAAATGATACAATTGTTGCATTTGTCCCTCGGTTGGTTTGTGTTCAACGTTTAACAACGGTCAATGCAGGAGCAAACTGGTCTCTCATTGGTCAGAAATCTTACCTGAAGAATTCTCCCCAGGCCAGATGTCCCTCTTTTTTTCCCACCTGAAACATGGAGCATCAGCAGCGTGCGGCTCATTAGTTCCATTGTGTTTCTGTCGTTGTGCTTCCAGTCTTCCACAAATGAGCAAAATATCCAGTCTGCCGTGAACATGTGAAGGCGTCCCATCATGCAAAGTGGTGGCTTAGTGTAAGCACTTGCTGCGTTCATATAGGTCCAAACGGAAACCCTGAGTACATTTATAATTTGCTGAATTATTATTTCTGTACTCAGTATTTACTCAAGTACTGTACTTTGGTACAATTTGGAGGTACTTGAAGTTTCCTTCAGTTCCATTTTAGGCTACTTTGACCTTCTACTTACCAGCTGCATTATTAAAGTTATGAACACATTAATGCATCATTCATTTTCATAAAATAATACATGATTATCATATTGAAATGGTGTAATGTAGAACATAGCTGCAGCAGTTCACCAACAAGCCCTGTGAGTAAAGTCACAACGTCATCGAGCTTATAGAATAGTGATCTTCAATAGGGGGTTCGCGGCCCTTCGGGGGTCTTCAGAATCATTGCAGGGAGGAACACATTCTGGAACGTTTTTGGCTCCAAAATAGAAACAGGCCGAACATAAGTATGAACGTGAATCCAAAATGTTATTGGAAAAGATAAATCAGCCTAGTCCCTGTAGGAAAGGTAGCCACTATGGTAGCCATCCACAGATACTAATGGTATACCACTATACTATTTTTGTAGTATTGCACGGCACCAGAAAGGGTAATACTACATGTTGTTTTAGTCGTAGTTTAATATGCAACTCAATACAATAAATGCAGTATAGGGAGTCTCTGTTTTAGAACATCATATGTCACAAAGACCACTTTCTGGTGTGACCATGCGGGCCTAGACACCAGGTTTCTAGACATTTTGCCCCACCCTAGTCTTTAAACACGTCTCTCTCTGTCTCTTCTGTCCTCTCCTAGGTGTGTTGCCAGCCTCAGCACCGGTCTTCCCCTTCCCTCCCTCCTTCACTGACTGTGTTGAAGCCCATCGAGTGTGCTCCACCGACCCCCGCTGTGAGGCATTGTACCGGGGCCTGGAGCTGTGTGCGGCTGACGCAGAGGTGTCCCCGCTGGGGGAGCAGGCGGCTGCAGAGTGCCTGGAGAGACAGGACGCTCTGCTGAATAAACACCCCGCTCTCCTGGCCTGCAAGTGCCAGCGTGGCTTCCGCAAGGAGGAGCAATGCCTGCGCATCTACTGGAGAGTTCGCCTGCTGCCAGGTCAGTCACGTCTCTAC
>NC_045742.1:30048206-30052220 GCF_008692095.1 Etheostoma spectabile
GGATCTGATGACAGATCAGCTCCCCTGAGCTTCAGTGGTGGAAGAAGTATTCAAATCATTTACTTGAAGTGCCCATATTATGCTCATTTTCAGGTTCATAATTGCATTTTGAGGTTGCACCATAATAATTACTTTCACAAAACGACATATTTTTGTTGTCCTGCACATTGTTGCACTTCCTCTTTTCCCCCTGTGTTTGTTCTAGCTACAGAGTGAGACAGCTCACTTCTACTCCATCTTTTTTGGGGTAAGTACTGGCTAGGTAAGGACTACTAGCCAGTCAGGAGCAGAGTATGAGGGCGTGCCAGGCAAGCAGCTAGGCGAGCATTACACACATTACATACGTGTGTTACAAAGTGTCACACGTTTGTCACCGAAGTAATGGCTGGACTATAATAGAGCTGTTTGAGGCAGTTTGTGAACAGTGTTTTCTGTTGGAGACGGTAAGTCCCTTTGGGGGGGACTTTGGGTTTTTTCACTTTGTAAACCTATAACATGCAGAAAAAAGATTTATAACCCTATAAAGGAAAGGGGAAAAAGCCAAAAAGCATATTATGAGCACTTTAATAAAACGTACTAATACCACAATGGAAAAATACCCTCTTACAAGTAATAAACCTGCATTGAAAATGTTACTTAAGTAAAAGTATATACGTATCATCAGGAAAATGCAAGTAATGAATTAAAAGTAAAAGTACTCAATGCAGAAAAATCCTCCCATTTTAGAAAGTGTGAAGGATCCAAACAGTTGTGGATTTAATGGTCTAATCATTTCAGCTGGACTTGTAGGCTGTTATTTTGTTGGCTAGTTTTATTATTATTTAGTGTGCAGAAATCTTAATGTGTAGCTAATCTGTCAGATAAATGTAGTGCAGTAAAAAGTACAATATTTATCTCTGAAATGTAGTGGAGTGGAAAGAAAAGACTCAAGGAAAGTACAAGTACCACAACATGTGGACTGACGTACAGTACTGGAGAAAACATACTCATTTCCATACCACCACTGCTCAGCATTATGGAGCTTTTTCAGCATCTTTCAGCTCAGTGTTTTGGTTTAACGGCCTGTACCTTCTGTTGGTTCAGTCTCACAGCTCTCCAGCTCTGATAGAGCCTCTGTCCTCTACCTGCTCAGGTACTCTGTCCTCTTCCTGCTCAGCTCCAAACAGCAGACAGTCAGAGAACAGCTGATGAACACAGCGTAGCGTTCAGCAGCTACAGAGAACAGCTATTTCCCTCAGTTTGGTGGAGTTGGTGGAGACTAGAAACTGCTAAAAGACAGAATATTGGACTGACTTTCATCAGGTGGACACAACCATAACTAATGTTGCTCTGCTCTGCATAAAAACCCAGTATTAACAGTATTGGTGTAGCTTTAACAGCGAGACACTGGGAGAATCCATCTGGGCTTCTTTTTGATATTTTTTATAATCCCATATACAATACCAAAACCAATAATGCGTTACTCCATTGCTCGTTTGTGACTCTCAGTGTTGATTGATCCAGATTGGTACTGGTCTGGTGGAGTATTTGTGGCAGCAAACTACACTGTGTGCATCACCCAGTGCAACATCGTATCCACTGAACAGAACATCTGTTAGTAGGATCACTTTAATAATGTTTTGGTTTAGTTTGAAAGAGACGATAAAGCCAGATTCATCCTCTAAAGCTCTAAATATCTAAAGTTTGTGTCCCCTCATTTGAAAAGATGCACATTATATAGAACACTATCTGCACAGGTATATGGAGGAGCTCCAGATGTCTGGCAGCAGATATGAAAACCAAACCAGTGATCATTTCAATAGCAGCACAGGATCTGAAGTAGAAGTGAGATCCAGGCAGAAGACCTCACTGTGAACACACACACACACACACACACACACACACCCACACACACACACGCATCAGTATGTAAGCTAACAGCAGCCAGCGGACTGGTCTTCCCCTGTGGCCTATTAGTCAGCGGAGCATTAGTGTAATTACACACTCTTCAGTTCCTAACGCTGCTAGGCTGCTCTAGCGTGTCATTACCATAAATATACAGCCTAGAATAGGATTTACATACATAAACACTTTACATGCCATTACATTCTTCATTGAGTTTGAACTTTTCAGTGTGTTTGAATCATTTGCAGCAACAAACTGCTCTGACACGGCTCAATCAAGGCTCATGGTGATTTGGGGGTTTGCCCACCAACTGAGGTACTCTAGTTTTGTTTTCATGATGTATGAGATTGATATTGTCATCTCGTTCTCGAAACGAAATGTCTTTAAAATGTTGAACTTATGTTTTTATGTGAGAAATGAAACAAACTGAAGACTAAAGCAACCCTGTGCTTCAGTCATTATAGACCTTTAGCACCGGGCAATGTTTCAATAGTTACCATCCAGACACACATAACAGACCCAGCACTATGCCATGCTAAAACAAGATGAATTACGTTGCCTACCTGAACACGTAGACTGGCTCTGATCTCAGAATACTGGCTGATAGAGGACAACAACACATACATAGCATGTTTCCATCCACTTTAAGCTCTGCTTTCATGCTTTGCTTCATTTTAACCAAACTCACACAGCTCTGTCTTTGGAATGAATGACACCCACCACTCAGTGTCAGCACTCCGTCAGGAGAGGCTTACCAGTTGGGCTGTTTTAGCTACATCAGTGGTGATACAGCTTAATTGCTTTGGTGATCTCCTCACTCTTCATCTCAGCACATATTGGATAGATTCCTATGAAATCTGCTGCTGATTTTGTCCGCAGATTTTCCCCAACAGGATGAAACCTAACCACTGGACAAGAAACCCACCAACACCTACCAACATCTGTCCACTGTCTGCAGTGTGGGATGTTGCAATCAGCATTCATTCCCAGGAACCAATGACTCTGCAGTAGTAACGGCTCCAGCTCAGGGATGAAACATCCGGGTGGAAATGCTCCTTTTTGCCTCGTTTCATGTGCAATGCTATGACACTTGTCACCTCTGTCGGTGACTTGTGCAACTCTCACCCCTTTATTCCACTAGGCGCGTCTCACAGCCACTCAAGACAATTCCTGTGATTCCACTGGCCGTGACGCAGTGCAGCCCAGAAGTGGAGAGCAATACGCGCTAGGTCTATTTTTGATGGAGCAAAGCAGTGCTCGGACATCGTTCCGTATTGATTGAAACTAAGTTTGAAAGAGAGACTGAATAAGGAACCGATTCAAAAAAGAAGTAACCACTGTAACGTTGTCACTAGCCTCCATGCAACCTCCATGTTTACTAAACCGGTTTCCTGGCGTGTTTGTGACATCAAACTTGACTCCACAAATAAACAGGCAATAAACTGGCAATGGGAAAGGAGGCCATCACCTAGTCTTACTGCGTTATCCCACATTCCAAAAACCTGGACATACACGCTAGTTTGGGTGGAAAAGGGTTTGAGGAAGCTAAAATTTCTGAATGTGCAAATGTTAGGGTGGTTTTACTTCACGGAAGCCCTCTACACAGCAGGGGGTGCAGGGGGAGGCCTTTCTTCTTCTAATCAGCATTTTATTTAAGGTCCCATGGCATGAACATCTCACTTTAGGAGGATTTCAACATTAATATAAGTTCCCCCAGCCTGCCTATGGTCTCCCAGTGCCTAGAATCGGCGACAAGTTTAAACTGACTCCTGGGTAAACCAAGTCCTGGGTACCTCAGAAGCTCAGAAGGGCCGATCTGGAATCTTGCCCCTTATGACCTCATAAGGTTACATACCCTTTCTCTGCTTTGCCCACCCAGGGAATTTGGCCCGCCCATGAGAGAGAGACACCATAGCTTTCAAATGAGCAAAGTGGCAGTTGGTCAAGGCCAAACCCCCACCCTCCTCCTCAAAAGCTACAGACTCCGAAATGGCACACACTAAGGAAAGCTCATTGTGGGACTGGCTCTAGTTGCTGTAATTCTGTACCAAGACTGATTTTTTTGGAAGAGCCTTCAGATACAATATTAGGGGACCACTAAGGTCTACATAAAAGAGACTTCAGATACAG
>NC_045742.1:30052239-30053968 GCF_008692095.1 Etheostoma spectabile
TCTATATAAAAGAGACTTCAGATACAGTATTAGGGGACCACTAAGGTCTATATAAGGATCCAAAGAGCCCCATGTCATGAGACCTTTAAGTAAATATGATTTCAATACAGTGAACTTTTAAAATGCACTGACAACTTCATTTAGACATGGAATAGAAGATGTATCACATAATCATCATCACAGAGCAGCATGATAGTGGGGCCAGTTATCAGTTATGACTGAATAACTATAAGACTGCATAACTATAAGCTATCATTTTTTGCTGCTTTGAATGTTCTGCACATGTTGATGTTGCAGATGACTCATATTTACACCCATGATCTTCTTATCATTGCAGGATTTTCCACTACTTTCATATCTCTTTCCAGTATCATCCTTTATTTACTCTTCTGTGTGTCATTGTGTACTCCTACCTCCATAAAGTCTTATCTTTAATATTTGTTTTCAGGAACATTACCAACCACAGACAGACGTTAAAAACCGGGATCCAAACCCAGCAGTCTCATTTTTATTTTCTGCAGTTTTTGCTAAATCCTTGGCTGTTCATAGATCCTGAAAAAGTGTATCGTAGAGACAAGATAACTTACAGCACATCAGGTCATAAAAACTAACAAACAACCAGTAGCTTTTTCTGTTTGAATGTGGCAGAATCCGATACTTTTCCTGTTTTCTTTTAGCAGTCCTGAGGACCTGCTTTATTTTTGCCTGTCCTATGTTATTGGATCTTTAATCCCAAAGAATTCCATCTTCTGTGTGTCTACAATAGCATGAACATAGTGTCACCCAGAGTTATAAATCATATCAAGTACTTTGAAGTGGTACAAGTTGTCCATTCTTGTACATTTTTGCCATTGCTGTGTTCAGTTTAGTCAATCACAATCTATTTACTCACAGGTTTGGAATTGTGTCTTAAAATGTTGAGCACAGTTTTAGATGGCATTAGATTTTCAAGCACCTACCTTGTGTCCTTTGGAAAGTTCTATTGTAGGACAGTAAGTAGTTTGTGATCTTTACCAGAGAGATTTAGTTGTTCTCCAATTATTTAAGCCAGATAACTTTTCAAAAATGACCTTCCAGTGGTAGTTTGGACAATACATTTTCTTTTTTTTTAAATTTACCAGCCTCAGTGTGAACTTATTACACCGTTTCTTTCACTGTGGAAAATCATTGTAATGACCTCATTCCAGATATAACACTCATAACCGCCTTCCAGTGCATTTCTTGAGGCCACATGCAGTTTCATTGATAACAGTGTTTGTCTAGATTTTATGCCTTTCGCTGAGCTACTGCGGGTCACGTGGCAAGTGATCATTCAGTTGTTTGCCAATGTTTGTGTGTTCCTTTTCTCCAGGCGAGGACGAGCTTGAAATATCCCCCTATGACGACACAATGATGGATACACGCATGGCTTCCTTAGTGGCAGGTAAAAGACACACACACACACACACATGCGCACACACACACACTGACTGACTAACTCATCCCCTCTGTTATGATGAGGTGTCTATCACAATGCAGCAGCTTGATGAATCACTGAGTCTCACACATGTAAATCAATATGTACCAATCAATAAAGATAGGAACTAGTGACCAGCTAAAGGTACTCTTTCGTTTGCCTCCTTTTTATGTCTGTCCCATTTACATTAGCTAAGTTTCCTTTCACGTGTCACTCAAATTATCTGAAGTTCGGTTAAAAAACTCACGCGAATAAAGCTGGTGAAAGTGTGTT
>NC_045742.1:30053978-30054354 GCF_008692095.1 Etheostoma spectabile
GGCTTTAAAGCCAATAAAAACCTGTGGCAATGACATCCCATGTTTTGCGATCAAATTGGTATATTGAATTGATTTCAGACATTTTAACATTTTAACATGTTGTCCTTGGGTCAAATGTGACAAAAAAATGGGCCGTCGAAATAACCGCTGAAAATGTCAACAGTAAAAATATCAAAAAAAGCACCCACAACATTGAAAAATTGACAAAAAAAATGCCAGAAAAAGCAATAATAATGTTAAAAAAGAGTGACAAAAAGGTTTTTTTTTTCATGGTTAACGGGAAGACAACACGAGGGTTAAGGTGTTTCCATTCATTTTCGCATTGAATCGCACGATGTTCAAGCAAACTTTTGCGAACAAAGTTTTTCTAGACAAA
>NC_045742.1:30054364-30054463 GCF_008692095.1 Etheostoma spectabile
GCCATCTACAAACAAATGATCAATATTGCACACGTTATAATAATGCAAATGTGCCAGCTGATAGCGACATATTAAGCTATAATAAGAAAACAACAACGC
>NC_045742.1:30054473-30065832 GCF_008692095.1 Etheostoma spectabile
CAACACATTGCTGTGATGATGCAGATGCAACTTGTCTTTTATTGTCTCTCCGGCACCATTGTGAAACAACTCTTTTTTGAGACATGTATCGCTGTCTGAGCGTCTTCTATTTACTCTGCAGGACGTCCCACAACTTGTCCAAACCTTTGTTGGCCAATTCCTTAACGAGTTCCTGATAAATAATGGAATTTCTTGGATTTTTGCTATCTAAAATAGCCATTGTATTTTGCTCGTAAAGTAAATTAAAAAACTCTCTTGTCTCCTCGTCCGTCCACTTCCATCTGTCTTTGTTGACACCCTCCATCTGTGCAAACAGAGTGGAAATACTGGGCGGAAATTAACTCAAACGTCTTCTTCTTTGTTTTGTGGGGGGTTGCAACCATAAAATTACCTAAAACTCAATTGCAATATATTTATTTATTTATAATTTATAATTTATTCGACACATAATGGTTCCACCAGCGTTTATTGCATAAGCCGTATATTGATCAAGATAAAATCCGATGAGACGTAATTCCTTTGAGGTGATATTCATGAAATTCCATCCAATTTTACTGTTTCCATAAGGCATTTTTCATTCAATATCACTTAATTGGGATAAAAACATATGGATGGAAACATTGGACGTTCATCAGGGTGATGCTGGGTAACCTGGGACTTTCCAACATGCTAATATTTCCTGATTGACTCTCCCCACTACCCCCACCCACCCCCTCCCTCAGCCTCATCCTACATGCAGCTGGATGGTGAGAACCAGTGTCTGAAGGCGGCACAGGACTGCGGCCTGTACGAGAAGTGTGGTTCTCTGCGATCAGAGTACGTGCTGGCCTGCACCAAACGGGCTCCCGGGACCAACCGGTGCAACCAGCACAAGTGCCACCGGGCCCTGCGGCGCTTCCTGGAGCGGGTGCCTGAGGAGTACAGCCTGGGAGTCCTGTTCTGCCCCTGCACCAACACCCTGTGTGGGGAGAGGAGGAGGAAAACCATTGTCCCGTCCTGCTCCTACCAGGAGATGGAAGGGCTGCAACCCAACTGCCTCCACCAGCAGAGCTTCTGCCGCCGGGACGACCTCTGCAGGTTAGACATGCAGCTGGGTTTTAATCATAAAATCAAATAGGCTTTAAATGACACAGGGCGATTTGATTGCATAGTTAACTTACAGCTGACAGGAAAGGTACGGAACATTTTTTGCACAGTATGTGTCTATGTTTCTCCATACATAAACAGAAGAACATACATATTAAAAATGAATATAAAATTAACAATAAATACAGAAAAACAAATATATACATACAAATAACTGTTGCATAAGAAAAAATAAGGCTGGTTTGAGTGCAACATATGCAAAGAATATAAAGTATATGCAATGTGCAGATTTAAGGTCCAGGATGAAGGTTAGTGCAAGTGTAGTGATGAGGGATGGGGGGGGGGATTCAAACAGTTTGTGTCCAGGGTGAGAAGCATGTTAGTGGCTAATTGATCACCCACAGTTCCGCCTCATATAATAATAATAATAATAATAATAATAAATAATAATAATAATAATAATAATAATAATAATAATAATAATAATAATAATAATAATAATGTATACTTTAAGAGGAAATTAAAACAATTTACACTTGGTTGTTATTACACACATTACACACAAGCCTGAATTACACACACATGCTCAGTACCTATGCAGGCACTAAATGGAGAAATGTCAGAATGGGGGGGGCTGCCCATAGAAAGGTGCCGCAAGCAGTTGGGGGTTCGGTGCCTTGCTCAAGAGCCCCTTGGCAGTTCCCAGGAGGTGAACTGGCACCCGCGACCCTCCGGTTCCCAACCCAACTCCCTACTGCCACCCCATAGCTTTAGTAAAAGGAAGATCACATAGTTGATATCCTGTTTTTGGGTGGGGCAATAAGATATTTGATGTGGTTAACATCACCCAGCCACTGAACGCCTTTGACCATAGATACATGTTAAGAGAGTTTTGGATCAGGTGTGCGTGACTAAACTGTAACTGCAGTTCATCTCTGGTCACAGCAGTGTCTGCAGAACAGGCAGTGCTGGATACTTGAGGACACACTGGCTGAGGAAGAGCTACTTCAGGGGGCAAGCTAATGTTTCAGACCGGATGCACAAGAACAAATAGTTTAGAATAGATGTTACAGTCTACATTGTTATACAATAATTAAATCATAATATTTATAATTTTCCAACCCCATTTGTGGAGCAGTTTCATATCCCGTTTTTTCTCTCAATTTACTTTTCTTCTGTGAGTGGATTTATGGATTTATATCGCATGCAATGAAAAGACTTCACCCAAATTTCACTCTATTAAATGCTTGTATGACAGGATTTTTATGATGATGATTGGTAATGAAATCTACGCATATACGTACCCTAGTCTTATTTACATCATACATACATACATATATCAAGCAGAAAGTCATGATTAAAGGACAGAGAAAAGGCAAAATGTACAAGCACTAAAATGGGCCAGTACTTCTTCAGAAAACATTGGTGTTGGACTGAAACCCTGCAAAAACCCACATTTACACACACACACACACACACACACACGCAGACACACCCAACACACACACCCAGATGTCCTGCCCACTTCTTGTGTTTGATGTTGAGTTGCTGTCTGTGTCGTTGCCAGGTCCAGACTGGCTGATTTCCTCAATAACTGCCAGCCGTCTCCTGTGACGGGCAGCGGCTGCCTGAAAGACTCAGCAGGCCTGTGCCTCCGAGCCTACGCCGGACTCATTGGTACGGGATGCAAAGTGGGGGGGGATTGGTTGGAGGTTGTGTATTTCATATTTTGTGTATTTGGACCGGCAGGCTGACTCAAGCTAGATTTTGTTTCACGTTTTGTTGCTGTAAGACACGTCATGGGCATGCTGATAAAGAGACGTACTCAAATGAAGGAAAAAACAATGAAGTTAGGGGTAAAATTAAAATGTGCATCATGTGTGACAGCTGCATGAACCCAACAGCAAAAGAAAGGTTAAATATAATTGGCGTAGAGTGGATGGGTGGAAGGATAGATGGCTGGAACAGAGGAGTGATGGGTGGAGAGGCAGAAAGAGTGTGAGCGAGGTGATCACACAGAGAAGAAGAGGAGGAAAAGAAGATGCAAGATAGATGCAAGATAGACGCATGGCCGCTGATAAGAGATGTGGCTGGAGAGGCACTGAGTGGCTTCCTGCTCGCTCTGACAATGATGGATGACTTCTCTATCAGGATCTTTAAATACATATTTACAAAAGGGTAGCTGCCAGAGGTAATCAAATGAATGAAATGTAAATACAGTGAAACGTTTTCCTGACAGAAAAACCACTGATAGGATTTCTTTTTTTTTGGCGCCCTACAGGTGAGTTTTTGGCGTCTCTGTTTGCGTACGGACTAAACTATTGAGATCAAACATGTAAATATGTGAGCTACTCATCTCCCCACTTGGAAAAAAAGTATTTGCTAAAATGTGGAACTGTTTTTTAAAGACGTAAAAGTAGAGTGTTTTGTGAGTGCGTCACACTCAGCATTGGTGTTTGCTACCTCAGCTTCATCCAGGCCTCAACGTATTGTCCACATTTGGGCATTCTGCCTCTTAAAGTTGCCAGGTTGGCACTGAGCAGAAAAACACCAAAATGTCCCTTCAGCTCCCCGAGGAAAAGTCAGAGTCTGCATCATGTTTTTCTACAGGCTGTGTTTCTGCTTTTTTTGAATCCTCTGTTGGTTTTCATGCCGTAAAGCTAGCTGATTGCCTTCCAAATTGCTCAAAGTAAAAAGTAAAGTAGTAGCTAGGAGAGGAGCCAAATTTGTTCCTGGACATTGTGTTATTGTCTCTGAAATACTGTGATAAAATGAACGCATAAGTAAAGCCCTGAGGTCCTTTGACTTGTCCGACGCTAACGTGCCCGCTCTGACCTTCTGACCCACAGGTACCATCATGACACCCAACTACATCAGCAACGGCTCTGCAGACGTGTCGCTGTGGTGTAACTGTGAAGGTAGCGGCAACCAGTGGCAGGACTGTCTGAGACTGCAGCGCATGTTCACCCACAACAGCTGCCTGCGTGAGTGCAAAAGGCTACACCTCTGCTACAACTCTGCTACACCTCTGCTACACCTCTGCTACACGTCTGCTACACCTCCGCCACAACTCTGCTACACCTCCGCCACAACTCTGCCACACCTCCGCTACAACTCCGCTACAACTCCATTTCACCTCTTCTACACTTCTGCTACACCTCAGTTACACCTCTGCTACAACTCTGCCACACCTCCGCTACAACTCCGCTACAACTCCATTCACCTCTTCTACACTTCTGCTACACCTCAGTTACATCTCTGCTACACCCCTGCTACACTTCCGCTACACCTCTGCTACACCTCCGCCACAACTCTGCCACACCTCCGCTACAACTCCGCTACACCTCCATTACACCTCTCCTACACTTCTGCTACACCTCAGTTACACCTCTGCTACACTTCTGCTACACCTCTGCTACACCTCTGCTACACTTCTGTTACACCTCTGCTACACTTCTGCTACACTTCTGTTACACCTCTGCTACACTTCCGTTACACCTCTGCTACACCTCCGCCACAACTCTGCCACACCTCCGCTACAACTCCGCTACACCTCCATTACACCTCTCCTACACTTCTGCTACACCTCAGTTACACCTCTGCTACACTTCTGCAACACCTCTGCTACACCTCTGCTACACCTCTGCTACACTTCTGTTACACCTCTGCTACACTTCTGCTACACTTCTGTTACACCTCTGCTACACTTCCGTTACACCTCTGCTACACCTCTGCCACAACTCTGCTACACCTCTGTTACAGCTCTGCTACACCTCCGCTACACCTCCGCTACACCTCCATTACACTTCTGCTACACCTCCGCTACACCTCCATTACACTTCTGCACACCTCGCTACATCTCTGCTACACTTCCAGTACACTTCTGCTACACCTCCGTTACACCTCTGCTACACTTCCGTTACACCTCTGCTACTACACCTCCATTACACTTCGCTACACCCTGCCACAGTCTGACAATTTTTATATATTTACCCTGGCCCTTCAAAGTAATGATTCAGGGATCACAATTCATCAGATTTTAAGAACGGTTATAAGGTAAATTAGAAGATATTTACAGTTGATGTGTCCAGCAGAAAATTATAGTTTCATTGTTTTGCGCCAGCTAAACAATCCTGATTCCAACCTTTAATCTTCAAGCCTGGGTTAGCCCTGGACCCCAGGGGCCACCTAAGCCCTTTCGTTCATAGTGTGTCTGTTTGTTTGCGGTAAATGGATTGATTGCACATTTCTTTGGAGTAGCATTGCTATAATACAATACATCTGCATTAAATCAAACGACCACATAATCATGTATCCACGACCCGGGCCATGAAGTGTTTCAGAGAGGAAAGCTGGTGCTGTCTGAATCTAATTTAAATGCCATGTGGACTCTTCTATATGTGCACTGCGCTGGATGACACTTGTGGACATTGATTCACATAGACTGGGAGCGCTGGATCAAGAAGGGCCCTCGCTCATTTCTTTCATAGCTGTTTTTTATTGTTGAGTTATTAAAATGTCTGGTGGAAATCAGACATAAATAGCCACACGGTACTGAGGAGTTAACAAAAACTACAAAGTAAATGATTAGAAAGTGTAAGTGTTTGAGTCTTAGCAACAAAAGTATTAAACTTTTACCTTTCTTTGAATACCTCTCAACCCTACGGCTTGATTTGAAAGATGATCATTCCCCTAATAGGGGCTCCCTCCTAAAAGCCAATTTAACCTCTGGTAAAGCAAAAGCTAGATATAGAATGCTAGTATAGGATACTTTTCCTCTCGTCAATGATGAATGAGGAGTGTCTACCTTGTAACATGAATGTAATCATATGTGTTGGATTTCCCTGCAGACAACTCACGTCTCCTACACTGCTTCTCTCCTACGCTGTAAACATTGTCTTCCACTATTAATCTTGTGCGATATACAGAATAAACTAAGCACTGATACTTACCACATGAGCTTGCATCTGTTTGCTAACCTGATAGCTGACGTTAGCAATAAAATAGTACCAAAATAACATAAAACTATATTACTGGGGAAACCTCACAGACGCTAAATTCGCGTTCGCCCACCGTAGGAGTTGTAGCGCACTCGAATGGGAGGGTTGTAGAAAGTAATATTCAGTTAGATGGGAGAAATTCTTACACAATGTAACTTTAACCATTTCCTTATAAATCCACCGAGTTTAGAACGCCAACACAAAGAAAGAGGAAGGGGACGGACATCGGCCAAAATGAAGACATCCGTGAATTTTCTGCGGCACCTGGCAATCCGAAGTGGAACTTCCGGATATAGACTATGAAGATACTAAATCAAAGAGGTAACATTTTAGTTGAAGGTATCTACATAAGAGTGACACATTGTCATGATCTTGTCATAAACATTATAACAAGTGATGAATATAAATGACATAACGGTTAGTGTCTTTGGTTATGGTTAGAGTTATGGTTAGGGTTATGGTTAGGGTATGGTTAGAGTTATGGCTAGGGTTAGGGTTAGGGTTAGGGTTATGGTTAGGTTTGGTTAGGGTTATGGTTAGGGTTATGGTTAGAGTTATCTAGAGTTATGGTTAGAGTTATGGTTAGTTATGGTTAGGGTTTAGGTTAGAGTTATGGTTAGGGTTATGGTAAGGTTGGTTTATGTATCATGACTGTGTTCATGACAGTGTCTCATTCTTATGTAGAAAACTGACACATGAATCCTAACCATAATTTGTCGTGACAAAACGGAATGACTTACCAAAGAAGTGTTATGTCATAAACGTTTATGACTGTCCATAAGTTCATGACACGTTCACAACAGTGTCAGTCACTCTTATATGTTTACCTTCAAGTACAGTGTAACCTAAAGGAGAAACGCCATGGTAATCAGAGAGATTTAGAGCTGATGGTAGCTTTTTCCCCTTCCCATTCTTTATGCTAAGCTAAGCTAACCACATCTTGACTCCAGCACTGCAATCAACACACATGAGTCGTGAATCAATCTTCTCATCCACTCTTGTAAACAAAAATATAGAACATCTTTTAAGGACGTTTCCTATGGAATTACCTTATTTTTAATTTTGTGCAACCAATTTTTGGAATTATTATCCTGAAATGTAAATTATTTTGCTAACTATAAAATTGTGTGTTGGTTTCAATTCCTTCAATTTTATTTTAGTATCAAATAATACAACAGGCATCAAGTACACTTTACATATAGAGTGGGTCTACCCCCCGTTGCACAGTGGTAAGGAAACACTTCCTTTAAAGAGACCTCAACAGGACCAGGCTCTTGGTGGGTGGTGTCTGTCACTGCCGGTTGGGACACAGACACCTGATATAGTATATGGAGAAATAAGATTCATATTAATTATAGCAGTTGGTATCACAACCAAGATAAAGGTGCCACCCCGATCCATGGAAAATGTCATTGTGGTGACTTTCCCATGAGCCCTGTATGCGTTAGAAGCTTTACCTCAGAGCACCTTGGGATCATTTGGAATTGTGATCACATTTAAGGGAGACTGCATTTGATAGGGAACTATCATCTAAACATGAGGGGATTTTGGATATCTTTTGTATCACTCCAGAAATCAGAAAATACAGCCATACAATAAGAAACTTTCTGCATTTGGTATGTAATATATGTGTAAATCAGGCTGTGAATGACATCTGAACAAAGCCATATGTGTTTCATAGGGAAATATTTCAACTAACATATATCAGCATGAACTTCCCCAGGTAACATACAAAATATTTTGTATTACAAGTTTCCTTAATTGTATGTTTATAGTTTGCAATAACGCATCATCTATGCTAACTTTTGGTGAATTTAGGAGAAAATCTACACATAAAAATAGACAGCATGTGATAAGATAATATGTTTTCTTTCCACCAGTCTGAGAATGTTTCATGGAAATAAGAGCCCAAAACCTTTAAATTAAAAAATGATGTTTTTGCCTGTCCCATCTGCTCTTAAAAGACAAACAACCAGCACTGCTATCCACATAAGCCCTGTTTTAAATAATGTATCTGAGGACCAGCATTCTGAAGCAGAATGAATGTGTCACCATCAAAGATACTCTGAGGAACAGCTCAAAAGGAAGAAATGAAGACATGTATTGGACAGAATGTCTCTGAATGTGTCTCGGTGGGGGCTTCTTGCAGCGCTGTTCCCTGCATGAACCCAACTCTACATCTTTATATGTAGGCTACATGCTTCAGCCTCAGCAATCACACCAGCCTGACAGTGTGTATCTGCAGCTTCATGTAGAGCCCTCCAGCTGTCACTCAATCGCAGCTGCTGTCAATACGGCTGTCGATACACACTGATCTGTATGTCAAAACACTAAAGCGTGGATCGAGTGCTCATGCACTTCCCATAAAGCTCGCCGTTTCTCAAGCTGCCGACAGCTCAACATAAAGCGCCAAATAGATATGTAGGTTTACGCCCACTAATGCAGACGCACTCTCTCACACACACACACACACACACACAACCCACACAGAGCAGTGATGGGGCTGTGTTTCGTCTGCAGTAACTCTATCAGCTGATGGGGAGCCCCGCTCCCTGCCGGCAGACATCACCCCACCCCCCCTGCTCCCAGGCCCTCCCGCTGGTTCAGGAGAGAGCTGCTGAGCAACAACCACCTGCCTGAACACAACAACATCGTGTACACGCTCACCCCTCCGCACTTTAAATTACCTTCGACTTTTATCCCCCGGCCTTTTCTATTACTTTGCTTTGGGCTCATCTTGTCACGTCACACAGCGTGCTGTTTATTTATTGTGTTGGTTTTATCTCATCGCTGGCGCTTTTGTCTGTTTCGCTGTTACCGTTACTGTTCACTTTGGTTTGTGACAACCGATGGAGATTACAGATATTCTTTATTTGCTACACTCTTTCAAATTGTAAAATGTCTATTAAATGTATTCCATTAATATACCTCATTTCCTCTGTCCCCCAATTAAGGATATTGTTATTTTGATCTCACAGGTTTTAAAATTGATTTGCTCAGCTCAAGGGAGTTTTTCAAATTTAAAAAAATGAATTTGGGCAAAAAACTGGGAAATCTTTTGAGGGAAGTTACAGTTTGAAAAGAGTGAAATTGTATTTTTCAATGATGAGTGGAGTACTAGTTTTGATTGACCAGCGGTCATTGACATCCTCATGAGGAGATCAAACCTCACATCATAGAAAAAACACAATAGCGAGTCAGCAGAGAAGCAGGAGTTTCAGACAATTGAAAAGCGTTCAAAAGATTCTTCAGAGGGTTCCATCCAACAGGAGCAGTGGTTTCAGGTCCAGATGGGGACCTCGTCAATGCCGCTTTTCAAAACTAAAAACAGCTGTAACCTGGTAATAGAAATATAACAAGTTTTTCTCATCGTCACACTCTTTCAACAGCTGATAGAAGACCCTGGTCATCCAAACACACACTGTTTGCCGCACTGATATTTACTTGACACACTTAACATTTTACAATCAGGGCCCGAATCACCTCAGAGACCTGGTAAAAACTGAGGATTCTGTTTCATAGCGCTTAATTAAAGCCCTGTTCACACGGCAACGCTTGCGGTGAAAACGGCAACATATTTAATAGGATGCGTTTGCAAAAATGCAAAAACGGGAAAACCCCCATCCAGAGTGAAAAGCTTCAAGAGTAGAACACGCTAAAGTCAATTAAGTAAATACATACAGAATGAATTTTAAATCTAAATATAGAATGATTACTCGCCCATGGCCACTCGCTGTTGGGTATCCACAGCCTTCTTTAATTGGTCCTGAAGGCTTTCAGCTTTGATGATATCTGACTTTTACAGATAGCGTCTTCCTCGTGGTGATATGACTCCCTCCCGTCGAAGGATCTGCTGAAGAATTCGGCCCATATATCTATATATTTTGACTGGCAGGACTCCCACTCCACGCCCTGTTGTGCCTTTGTAGCGCAAAGGTTCTACACAGGCTCACGGACTTGTTGTGTTGTGTGCGGAGCTTCACACGATACACCTAGCCGCCAGGTGTGCATACTACATTCAACTTTACACACTTTTGCACGCAGATTTCCCCCCCCCCAAAACGCTTGTCTAAACCCAGAATAAAATGAGAACGCAACGCCACTTTTGCGTTTTCCTTCAGATCATTTCCATCTAATCATAGCCTAATGTCAGTAACAACATGACATTGCATACATCCTAACTGTTTTCCGTCAGCATATGTAACTCTTTAGAGTTGACATTCAGAAAGAGCATATGACTCTCCACAACAGAGTAACACTGCCAATACAATAGGCATGATTATGGTCAATGAAAGTGACTGCAGAACCCCCACAACAACTTTTATTAAGAATTATTAGATAGTTGCATGCCATTCAATGCATGCTTCATTTTTGTCTTTGACTAAGTCTAACGAGACCTTTGCTCTCTGTCCATGGTGCTGAAAAAACAGATCTCTTTATTGTTCTGCGTTGCACCCAAACATCAGGCGTCGTGAATGTAAGTGAGAGCTATGTGTCTGTTGTTAAATCATAGTAGTGTCCTGGACGCCTTGTCATCGGCCCACCTGGGCAGCTGGCTTCACCACCCCCCCCACAGGCCCCAGCGGCCACAGCTGGTTGGTCTGCAGCATCGTAGCCCTGCCTCATTAGCACGTTAGGTTTATTTATCCTGCACATCACTTTATTTATTAAGTTTCTTTACTGACCGTTTAACGTTAACGTTAACTTTATTTAATATTGTATGTGAAGTATTCTTTGCAAAACAAGATATACCACCGCTGCGTCCAAGCTTAGCGTCGTCAAGATGATGCGATTGGTTTCAAGAAATTCAACAACAAAAAAAAGTTTTTATTTTTCCTATCCCAGTGTATCTGGAAGTAGCCATCCTCTCTGCAACGATGTAGCTTGTTGAGTAGAGTACAGAGGGGAATAAATCAGATGCACAGCTTCGCAGTCTGAAAACCTCTATATGTTTTTTATTACACATCCTTTTCAGATCGACCATTTTAGGTTTGAAAAGTTTCCATTCTCAATCAATCAATCTATCAATCAATCCATCATCATCAATCAATCAATCAATTAATCATGAAGATGACAATCAATCCTAAAAACCTTATTTCGTAAAGTTATTGTAACACACTGTGCTTCATACAAAACGACATAATTAAAACTTTGTTCATGAAACGAATAAAATGCACTGTATTGAACATGCACGCACAGAACCGCCACAAACCCACCAACACACACAAACCACACACACACACACAACACACACCCCCAACCACACAACGATT